>NC_143017.1:121829361-121941861 GCF_055824585.1 Amblyomma mixtum
GCAATATAATCGGTGTCTTATGCATAACAATGAGACACTTCTATGTATCGGGATTATGAGCCCGCAGACAGTTAAACCTCACTATAATGAAATGTTCAGAAAAAAATAATGAATATAACAAAAAAAATGTCCACTCCACTTGGAGGCTCCCACAGAAGCCTATGCATATAAGAAAACTCCCCCGAACACCACTGGTCATTTTTTTATTGGGCAAATATGCCCTTAGCCATAAGAAAGGTGCAGGCCGGTGTCGACTATAAATGCCAACAAGGCCCGGTATTAGAATCCATCGTTCCAGATACGAGTGTCTGGTGGTTGGAAGGGGTGTTAACCCTGAATCCCTAGGCATGGCTTGCGTGCCGTCCGAAGTCCAGGGTAAGTTACCATGAAGTGAGCTAACGTCGCCTCTGTATCAGAAGCGTGGCAGAACGGGCAGTTCAAAAGCTGGGTTTGAGATGTGCAGCAGGCTTTGACCGCAGGCGTCAAAGCAACACCCACCCGGATTCTCCTGAACGCCACCGCCTCACGGCGAGTTAAATCCCCGCGAAAGTTGGATCCATACGGTTGAATTAAGCACGCCTGGAGCGGTGGAGAAATTCCTTTCGAGGCAGCACGGCGTCTCTTACGAAGAATTAAGTAGAGGAAGCGGGTATGTTATTTGCAGTGAATGGGACGCATTGTCTGCTTTCCTAAGATGACGCGCATTGTGTCGAGCCCACACAACTCGGACAGGGCATATATACGACCTCACAATGGTGCACAGATCGACAACAATGCCCAGGGGACAGGCTATGCGCCGCAGAGGCCTTACTGCTTGTGTTGAGTCGGTATTCAGGAGAAGATGGTTCGGTGGTGGAGTACAGAGGAGGTCCTTTAAAGTGGACAAGCCGTAACGAATGCCACTCTGGTATCACAGAGGTAAGAGGAGTCTTTGTGACTTAGAAACATGCCTGGCGTTCATTAGGTAGAGCTAGATAAAGGAGACTGGTGTGCAACATATGATCTTTTGTATTTGCGTTCACGCAAGTTTGAAATGCGCCTATGGAGTCTGCTGGAAGAGGAGGCTCTGTTTCTCCCACCACTGAACGATTAGGGTTCGCAATGACACTTAAGGGTCGGTTTTCGGTGACCTTGGGACGTTGCCGGAGGTGGTTCCAAAGGCGTTGCGTGAAGAAGCGGATAATTTGGATCAAAGTTTTCGCTAGGCAGATTCTGCAGGGTTCGCAGATACTTTCAGGCTGCGCGCATTAGGGCGCTGCTGCACGAGCTCATCAATGATTCTTCAGCTGAGCTCCCGCTTGTAGTGTGTGAATAGGGGTGAAGCGAGAAAGGACAGTGATAGCTCGCATGGCCTCTCTGTTGACTGTTTCCAAGCGGTCCCAATCTCTAGGGGTAAGGCGTTAGAACTGGGCTTGATAAACGCGCCGAGGCTGCAAAACAGAGCGGACTAAGGTTCGAGCCATATTAAAACATGCACCACCTGTTTTCTGGGTAATTCGGCGAAATAGGTGAAGCGGCCTTCTGTCGCGCAGATCGAACCAACGGTGCGGAAGATCCAAGGCTGTCCAGGTTGACACCTAGCACCCGCATCGACTATCCACTTCGCACTGAGGATGTCGGTTTGTAACGGTGCCCAACACTTCAGTACAGCTTCGATGCGCCAGACTGAAATTGCTGTGAATAATCCACTGAGCACTGCACAAACCACGGGTAAGATTTATGGTGTCTCAAGCAAGGTCTGCACGCAGCGTTTGTGTGCACCATTTGTCAGCGTCGTTTCACGATGGCGTTTCCTTATTCGCTGAAAATTGGGAAGGTGGTCTGGTGAACGAGACAACCGTGCGCCTCAGCAGAGTTACCAAGTTCATCGGAGTTCCCATGTCTTCCAAGCTCCTCCGTGCAACGCGGCTAAAATGCGGCCAACAGAGTGCGCGCACTTCATTTATGGTTCCTTGTTGAATTTAAGGTCACGTTTTCGCAGCATAGTCTTACAGTTGAAACGGTTTGGTACTGTGCTTGCTTTCCTTGACAGTATGGATGTCCCGCTAGTCTCACAGAGCAAAGAAAAGCGAAAAGAAAGAGCAAAACAATTTGCCCTGTCCGGAAGGCGACCATCATCGATGCCAACTTTTAAAGCGGCGCTCCATATCAGCATCAGCACCTAGAGAACGGGGCAAAGTATTCGAAATAGACCTGCCTTGCCGTCTACAACATTATTCCTCCAAGACCCGTTTACATCGTGCTGACGGCTTGAAGAAGAAATTGGCGCGCGTTGGCAAGGCTGACAATATAATCGGTTGGTGTAAGTAGTGCACTCAGCCGGGCGGATGCCGCTCTACGCGCGTGCTGACGGCTCGCACAAGACACATTGGCGGCGCATTAAACGCCAGCTATGTTGTCTTCGATATACAATGCGGAAGGTAATATCATTTACAAATGACAAGTTTCTACGTTGCTCGCAACAGCTATAACGAAGCAGTGGCTATAACGAAAAAATGGCGGAGCCCCTTCCACTTTTTTTTAACGAGGTTCAATTGCACTTAGTTTTGACCTAATCTTCATATTAGGTTCACGGAGGTGATGCGTTATGCTTTACATCAAGGTGTTTGCTTACTACTCAGAAATAACCCTTTCAACCACCATTACAAGGAAAGCAAAGAAAACCTAATTGACGTTTTTCTAAGTGCGTTTTACGGCTTTCATTCTGTCGCCGCCGTCGGGGATGACATGGGCACGAACGAGCTGCAGTTAGCACAACAGTGAGGCTTCAAGCTCGACCACAGTATAAATGGGTTAGCTCATAAATGGCGATTCAAGTTTCACGGGCTTCCGTTCAGAGAAATTTTCTGTATACCTCTTTTTAATGAAGAAGCACGTTTGTGATTTCATTCAAGAAACCAATGAGTTGAAAAGGACACAAAGAACATATTGAAGTTGGTCGCAATTTAAAAAGTGCTGCGCTGCAATCGCGAAGAGATCCCTCCATTCGCAGAAGGAACTTTCACAGGCTACAAAATACCAGCAAGCAAAATATGTCTCTCACCTTCATCAGCCGGATTCGGAAGCAAAATTCGTGTGTCGCTTATCTACGCGGTCATGTGTGTATGTGAGCGCCGACACAACCCGGCTCGCAGAGTCAACACTGCGCCGCCGTTCATTTCAAAAAGGTGGAAACCAAACCCTTTTGATTGCCGGGAAATTTTTTCATTCACTTTTCTCAGTTAAAAATGGGTCTTTCAGAGCCGGAAAAACGTCAACATACCTAGAAAGAGCCAGCGCATCAGTTTTTATTAAGAGGAATAAATAGATGGAGTTTTACTCAATCTCCCTTGAACTCTAATCTGAATGTTATTTTAATTTTATGGGAGAGATATTGATTCCCACAGAAAACGATAAAAATAGCAGCCGTTTTTCTTTTAACGCGGCTATTGTAGTCGTTTCGACTATATCCAAAATGGTGGACATGTGCTTTCACACTCTAGAGATGCTTCCAGATTGACCGCATTCAGCAATTACATTTCAACAGCAAACCTTTTCTCTTAGGTTTTCCTTCAATTTTTTTTCTCTAACCCTGTGATCAACCTCTGTTATCGATATCAACGAATCAGAGGCCAGATAAGTCGAATTGGTGCGAAAAGTGCAAATCGCAGTCAGTATTACACCACCTTTTGTTTCAAGAAATGCTGGCGATATTATTAAGTCCAGTTCAAATGGAATATACATGGCGCAAGTGGAGAGAATAGAGCCATCTTACAATTTGTTTGTCCACAGGGGCAGTGCGCAGTGGGTGTGAAGAGCTGCCGTAAAGGCGTCAACAGCAGCTGGATATAGCGTCTCGTTTCTCTATGCTCTTATGGCAAGCGCACCGAAAATCTTAAAGCAGTACAGACACAAGGTTTATGGATGATAGTTTTTTTTTTGCTTTGAAAGAGGCCTACGCTCCCACAAATTATGGAACCGAGCTGAAAACAATACGCAACATGTATAATCAATTAGAAACGACTTTGCAGCTTCAATTGTATTCTTGGACGGCGCCAGCGCTAGAGTACCACTTGACGTCACGGCCGACCTGCCCACCCCGGCTACCATATTGTGCGGACGTGTGCGTCGCAGACCAGCACTGGTTGTTCCTTTGAAAATCACTGGTATCGATGACTTTGCAGTAATTGGGGCCACTGCAACTTGACGTGACTCTTTTCGGGTCGAAATGCGTAGCGCTTACTCGAACAACATTCAAAGTCATATTAAATTATGTTCGACTCAAAGCCTACTACTGAAACTTGCTAGACAGCGTCTATCCTCTAACGCCCATGAAACAACTTTGCGTTCGAAATGTTGTGTCTCTATCACATTGAGCTGCCACCTTACGTCTTCGGGCGGTCGTTAGTTTTTACAATGCAGAGCGGTAGAACCAAGCAGGTCGTCAAGGCAGGAAGCTGGGCTAGTTGCTGGTTTAGGATTGAATAAAAAGGCTAGCCCATTCTAATGAGGCAAATGAATTGAAACAGACAGGATGAGTGCTGGTCCTGTCTTCTGTTTCTAATCCTTTGTCCCAGTCTAATGCGCTAGTCTTTCTAATTAATCAAGCAGGCCGGTAGGGTTAGGGGTAGCGTGTACTAACAGAAATGCACACGCAATCTTCTAGACCCCTTGTTTCTTGTTACATCGCAGCGCTGTCTAAACGTTTGGCGGTCATTAGTCAATACTATTACCAGCTTTCTGTGAATAGAAAAGCTGTGAACCGAAACACTTAATCGCTGATCATCTGTAACAGTGCGATAGCAAAGATCATCGCTTTGTGCCTTTGTGCACCAGCATGCACATACCACAAGCTCTATCTTTATTCACTGCGCACATTTGGCTCTATCTCCCTCCCACAGACACTCGTGCATGTGTTGATATATGGTTCGACTCCCGACCGATGGTTGACGCAAATTATGACCAGCAGCTCTGTGCTAGATTTAACTCAGACTCTGACGCAACCGGTGCCGCGGATGAACGGCATTTTAAATTCGCGCAATCTTTAAGTAGAAACCACCTCACCGGGCAAGACTGCCCTATTTCAAGGTATATACAGATGAGTTGAGCCACGTAATTGATCAAAGCGTATGAGAAACTACGCTTCAGCTAATTTCATTTCCTATGTCATTTGTTTTTTTTTTTACTATATCATGACAGGTGTGGCAACGGCCACCGGACGACACCGGCTTTCCGCTCCAACGAGACACTTACGGTATCTCATGAAAGTCTGGCTGCAGCTTTCGTCTCAGTCAGCATCAAATGGGAGGCACTGCAACGCAGCTCAGAGACATTCAACCCGCTTCAAAAAGAGGCTAACGTAGCGTGGATGCCTTATTTTTAGTTATTTATTAACTCCTTTCTTTCTCCTTACGGTGAAAAAAAAAAACAGCGATTGTTCTCGAAATACCCTCATATGTAATTCAGGCTTAAAAGAGCAACGACCTTGCGATCATGACCGGACAGTCGATACCGCCCGTGCCGACGGGGTCGTTAGACCTCTACCTTCAAAATCGCTCTTCATGTAGTTGCAAAACGATATCATTAGACGCACGTCAAACACATGAAAGGTCATTTGTGCACACAAAAGCGATACTTGTACCTGGCATCCAGGCTAGCCGTAGTCCATTTGCCGACCGCCTGGCTAACACGATTCAACTTATTTATTCTTACGCTTGATTCTTTTACTGCACTCTGCAAATCTCGGCTTGAATAGCTTGCTTCACAGGGAAAAATAACGGTGCACTGCACCAGTTACGGCAGCTGTACGTCGCAACAGCCGTAGGACGACTTCGGACGGGCTTTGAGAATGTACGCTGCCGTTGTGTTCGCGCTTGTGAAATAAGTGCAATGGACTTTGGAAATAAGGTTAAAAGGACAGTTTGCCCTGAAAAGCAGGCGAGAGGCAAGCTGGTGGGCCGGCTATTTATGAGGTAGTTTTTCCCCGCGAAGGAGGGCTATCTATCTGTCTGCCGCGTATTTGTCACGATTTGTTCTCGATACGGCTGGTTGAGACTCGCTGACCGTGCATTTTTTGGACGTCATACGATTTAGAAGGGATTTATTACGGTGCTCGATCTTTTACCAACCAGCTCGCTTTGTACTGCTACGAGAGAGAGAAAAATACACAACGGAGCAAAAACAGAAGGGGTGCACGTTAGCCGCTTTGTTCTAAACAACCGCTCAGTCCCGTTTATAATACGTAAACTTTATATATGTTCCACTGAAAGAAGTTGTAGGCATTTTCTAATCTTTTGTTTCAAAGAGCGCGTCTGATGCCATAATGACAAACGAACGATTTCTATTTCTTCTCAATTTTGCTCCAGATCAGTGGCTGGGACTGTTGCTAACCAGCTTATTTTTTTCTTTTTTTCGTTGCGTTTTTATGGCGGCTATGATGAGGATGAAATTTAAGACTCTCTTTTAAATGGGCATGATTGTAGTTATAAATAATTCAGTTAAATGAAAGTGATGAGAGTGATCACTGTGCTATAAGGCGGGGTTAAAATCTTGGAAAAGGATATTAGGCTTTCTTTTTGGGGCGGTGGTGCGGAGCTGGACCTTCGAGCCGATGGCTCTGTGGAGCCCACGGATGCCTGGAGCCATCGCTGCGGTCACATGGGAAATGGCGTCTCTGCGTGCGGTGTCGTAGCCAAAATCAAGGTAACTTCTGCATAATCAAATTCACAAACGGCGTCAGTACTTAATGCATAAGAAATGCAAGCGGCTGAAATTTGTAAATATAAAAACCAACTCGACAAGCTTTCAAATACGTATATTTGACGTTGGATATTTCTAACCACATTGTAGATTGAGAAACTTTAACAACAGGGCTCACATCTAAATAATAATAAGGTTGATTGGGTAATTTTAGTTGAACAATTGCCTAATTATTGAGTTATATAACACGCGTAATGTCCTTTTTGCGGTATAATCGACCTGCACAGACCCCACCGAGGTATTTTGCATAGTGCTTAAAATAAAAATCTCGAAATGCTGAAAAAAAATAATAACCCTGTAGAATCCGCCATTAAGCCGGAACGCCATCATATTTCGAAGAAAATTTAATGCGCCACTTCAGAAGATTGCCGCTGCTACATAGAGATCGCCGATAACAGGCACAGTCCTTACCACGATGACCGCAAAGTGTTCACGTTGCCATCGACTCAGCCGATTCGATTCGACTTGCTTTCTTTTTTTTTGTGCGCACAATGTTTTCGATTAAACAGTTAGCCTGAATTATACGACAGCCCGCCCCTCTCTCGTCTACATCTGCATCCCTACCTGTCGTCCCAGCCCCGTTTGCTTGCAAATGAGGCTTGCTTCCTGGCTAGCCAAAAGTGAAGCGATTTTGCTCCATACTTTGTATTTCGGTTCGCTGCGTACTAGAGCGAGTATGGCGCTCCTAGAAGGAATTAGACACGTACGGAGCGGTAAAAGGCAACTACTGGGTTTCTCTCGAAAAGCACTCCGCAGTAAAGTTATGTCAACTAACGAGCCATTGTCGGCACAAATTTTTTTCGGCCTTCAAACTTGCTGCATGCGGGCTTGCATACAGCAGTGTACGGAGAAGAAAAGGTTTGGAAAATTTTTTCACGTTTACAATCTTGTCGCCCTTAAAGGCCTCTGCACTGTCAAGAATTCCCTCGTGACCGACAGATAATCATCAGCGAGAGTAGTAGCGCTAGTTGCAATCGTTCTCCTCGTCTTCTTACTTAAACAGGTTACCCCATTTTTTTATTTGATACCTCAAAGGCCCCTGGTATGGGGCATTACATGAGGCGTAATGGCGTTCTTCCCCAAATCGCATAACCTGCTTTGACAAAGCTACTCAAAGGCCCCGCTGTACTCTGCAGCACAATAAACTCAGGCGCGCTCCTCTTTGTTCGATGTACCCTGGACTTGCTAAGCGCATGCATGTTGAGCGAAAAGTTTGGGCAGCAAGAGAGCTTAAGCGATCGGAATATGCTAAGGCATGTCGTTCGCTTCTGTATTGTTCGCTCAGAGGCAGGCATCGCAGGCAACAGGTGCAGTTTAGCCCAAATGTAGGAAGTATGCTGCACAAACGGTTGAGAAAGGGATGCTGACTTCAACTAGGGTGGTTAGTGCTTACTGGATTAGGGCGAAGAGAAAGCGCACGAACAGCGCTTTCATCATTCATGTAATTATTTATTCTTTGGTCCATTTATTTGTTATTATTGTTTTTGTGCTGTTCTGCCTTTCTGATTGCCGAATGAAAGTTTACAGATGCTTTCAAGCAACGTGGAGTGCACCTCTCTAGTCTGCTGGGCGCTTGATGTTATTATGTATATCGCCTGTACGAAAGTGCAGAAGACAGTATGCGTCCACTAAAACACTTCTTTCATTGTTGTTTTATGGTAGCCGTGGACTGTTCTGATGAAGTAATGAAAACATGAAGGGGGTAAATGTAATTTAGAAACTCGATGATGGCACTTTCTCAGGCACAAATTAAACCCTGCATATATGAGTAGCTATGAAGAAGCTAGTAGATTTTCGATCACTTGCAGTAAACTTGGAGCCAGTCTGCATGTTATTCAGCTTTGACCTTCAACAATCTTGACAATCACTGGAGATTGATAAGTTCTAGTTTATCGGAGAATAACCTTTATTTCACTCATTTGACCATAACCTAGGCATTACGAACACAGTTCAAAACTGTCGATTTTTGAACAATTCCAATGCACGTGATTAAGCATGCGCCGTCTTGTTCTCAATATTGTTCGAGCTTGTACCATTACTGGTCCCTGACATCCTTGTAACCAGCCATAGGAGGCCTGCTTAGAAAAAATTCACTCCAGTCTTTGAAGCTTTGTACCGGCAGCTGTTACATATCATTATTGTCTTTCTATATGTTTACCATGCTGATTTGCGGAAAACCCTCGCGGCGCACAGAGAGGGGAAAATATGCGCTGAAAGAGTTGCGATCCTGGAGGTTTCATGAACCCTAAAGATCCTTCGCACTCTACCACGCCACCTGTCTCAGAACTAGTTAGGTTCATGTCTGAAGCCGCCATAGGGCTTCTGGTACAAAACTTAATACCCTATGAGCGATTCAGTGAGTCAAAGTACCCATTAAAGTAAAAAGAAAAAACAGCGTCACAGGTCGGCAGTGATGGATGGGAAAGTAAAATGTGCCTGAGACATTTCGAGTGCTCCTCGTATCAGTGCTTCTGAGCTAACGGCGGCTCTCATGCATCTCATCTCACAATTTTTTTTGCTTCCTTGAGTCATGCTGGTGGACATCGATGAGCTATGGTTAGGTTCTGCAGCAGCAACAGACAGGTTTATGCGCTTGTGTCTCTAGCGGTCAGTGCTAAGCTTCAGAGTGGTGTCGCTCGATTTCAGCGCTCGTTCTTTACTCAAGAAAGTGGGTTGTTTTGTCTGCCATTTTCTTTTGCTATTTTCCAAAGAGGTAAGAAAATAACTGGCACTCACTTTTGCGCACCGTGACGTCCACGCTACTGATTTCGAATTCAAAATTCGAGAACTTGGAAGTAACTATTTTTTTTTTTTACCGTTTAGACGTGACTCCATCAAGCCTGATCTGAGCGATCGATTCCATGTCGAAACCTTCAGGACTGTACGCAAATAAAAATGTTGCAGACCTGAAGAAGACACAGTAGATTATAAGTAGGTGAGAACAATAAATTAATCATGCTATGGTTCATGACCACGACGATTAGCCTAATTCCTACATGCTTAGTATACATGCAAATTTCAGTTTTTGAAATGTCAAGGACGTTTAAAAGCATATCTACTTTTTGAACGATGAGTAGTCGAAATTAAGTTAGACCACTAAATATAATATTTAGCTGTCTATTCCTATTGAATCGATATATCTGTGACAATTGTCTTCTTGAGGTATTTCCAGGAGTATTTTCAGAATAAGTTGCTTAGCAGCCGACTTGCAGAATGACAGCACTGGCTAATAGTAAACTTCGCCAGACACCTAAATATCCCTGTGAAAGATAACTAACAATCGCACGATTCGTGCCTGTGCTCGCCGTTCGAAACATCAGTGGAGGTTCGAGAGTTTTTGAATTTGTGCTGTCATCGTTGGCGATGAAGATCAGTATTATTTATCACCTCTATCGTTCTCCAACATCATTTATGCTGCTATGGACACAGCGGTAAAGTAAGAGACGTATTTCACTCTGTGAGAGATGTGGGGAAAAAATGGGATTGTTCTGTTTCTGACAAAGGCTGTCGCTTTCGTAAATCTTACACGCGCGAACCCGGAAGCATGACCCCGATTTTGCTTACTCGGCTTTCATGAAACCTCTATGAAAAAGTTGCCTTTGAACACATGTCAGCTGCAACCTATTTCAGGCTGTAAAACCAGCTTTGTAGACCTCTGCACGGTATGCCATATAAGTGCTGTTTACAAGGCCGCCTTCATTTAAAAATACAGAAAAAAGCGAAAGCCTCGTGGTGTGCTTGTTCGCTTCGCACCTGCGCGAGATAACTTTAGATTTAGCTAGTTTTTAGGGGCGCTAGAGGAGCGCCTCGGGCAGATTTCATGCTGATGCCTTGGCAGGAGGAAAAATGTTGTTTGCGTGCTGGAACGACAGGGCATATCTTTGGAGAATGATACGTACATTGCGCTTGACAGCGGTTCATCGGGGCTAAGGGAGAGCGATTTCAAGCGCTGTACTTTTTATTCCTGTTTTGCCTTTATTTATATCTTTCGCATATTCAACGAACGGTTTCAATGGGCAAATGGACAGGTGGTAGGCGGTGTCAACTTTAATTTTCACCACCAGCCCTCACAGGTCTAGAAATACTGTCTATTTTTTTAGAGAACTCGGCAAAATCATGAATGAGGGCATTAAGAAAAAAAAAGAACATGTTGATAACTAAACTGAACGCTAAGCGGCTATTTTTCGAGTCTAAAGCAAAACACTTGAATGCACAATGTAGCCCGCAACAACTTTAGTGAAACAAAAAATTATTTCTTTCGCTGCATGCTGGATGCTCAATGGACTGAACTCATGATTCTGTCATGCGGCTCTTCACCTCACAGACAGGAGCTGTTCAAATCCGAACGCAGCACAGCGTCACGGATATGCCTTCAACAGGTTCAAATGGAGTGCCTGCATTGCGCAGCTGGGCTGAACGAACATTTAATGGGCCAATCGTTGCACCAACAGTTCACCCTAATTACGGGCTCTTATCCCAAACAACGCTCAACCCGAAGAGGGCCCTACACATAAATATTCGTTTCTCACTGTGTCAGTCTAATACGCAATCAGATTAACGGCTCCGATAATTGTGCTATCCTTACACTGTTGCACAGATAGCGTTTACGTTCTGCGCTTTACAAATTGGAAATTCTGTGATTGTAGTAATATATTTGTACTTGTTTTTGAATGTCTGCCTTTCTTTTGCGTATATCTTGTATTGGGACCCTTTACTAGGCGGGTTGGCTATGGGTCCAATCAAGTTTGTATGCACTGATTTCAAAAAATAAAAATGAGAGAGACAGAGAGAATACATCGCCTCGAACTCCGAATATTGCGGAATATAGCTGAACGAAAACACTGCATTTCTGGAGGATCATTTTGATTCTACATTACTGAGGGGTTTCCCTACGTTCCCTAACAGAGTTAAAAAGAAACTAAATGCCCTTGTAACTAATCTATAGTCAAAGTAAGTTAAAACTTTATAATTTCTCTCCATGCTGTAATATATAATATATCATAACAAATATATCTGAAGAAAATGTTTAAATACGTTTAAAGTTGAAATTGCGTCTGTCTTAAATAGACGCCCTATAATACTATAGCTGCAATTTTCTTCCGGTATGGTGTATTCATGCCATTCAAAACTCCGGGCTCACGCTGCATGGGTTGTGGTAAAAGCAAGTTACGAAAGTCGCAGCAGGCCAGATCTAAAATGACAATGTCTGCTGGCGGTCTTTTAGAGCACTGTAGCGAATTTGTTAAAGTACTCGATGCCTATAAAATGAGGAGCCAGAATCTGTGCCTTCTATCCAAATAAAAGAATACAGTTGAGACACACATATCAAAGCGACAACTTTGCACTATTAAGTTCATTCTTAACGCGACCTTTGCTCATGTAATATCGAGATTGCGCAACAAAAACAAAGTACTGTGGAAAAGGCTGACAGGATTTGGATGACGATTCGCAGAAGTGCAACGTCAGCAGCTTATTACGTTTGCCGAAGCCCAAGAATTGCGGCAGTAAAAAAGAAAACATTAGCGCTTGAAGAAAGGTTTCAATAGCAGGGTATAACTCTCTCCATTTCTACATAACTTTTACGTTCAACCTCGTTGCAGTCCACGACATTTGCTTTGAATAGTCGGAACCTTTCTCTTCCTTCAGTGTAGACGAAGACAGGCACAGCTGTATGTCAAACCCGCTTTTTGTACACCTACTCGGAGGAATGCTTGGATGGAATAGCCACAGATCAAAGACTTTTAAAGAGGCGAACCCACAAGGAAATCGACCCAACAATCCATTTCAGCAGCATGTGAAAGTGCGTTTTCCAGATCAGGGTTCTCAAGAGCACAGTTTTTTTGCAGGACTCCGCGTAAATGCGGCTGCTTCACTGGAAGTACTTGAAGCCGTTGTAAAGCCCTGGATAGAGGCTGTAGAGAAATTCTAGATAACAATGGAACACTGTCGCAATCAGCTGTCTCATGCGGGAGAGACCTGCATTTGCCATTTCTAATTCCTTGACATAAAGAGGTTTTGTTTACCACACAAAATTTATTTAATGCTTATTACATCATGAACATCAAAATGTATCTCTATGAATATTTTTACAAGACGTTAGTGAATAAAGCGATAATATATACTAAACCTTTTCTTCCAATTCACATTGCCGTCCTCTGTTTAGCTGCTTCAGACAATATCGTGAAGAGCACTTTCTCCGCGCAGAGAGAGAACGAAGGCTGTAGGCGCCACAAGCACGATGGCAAAACATAGGAGGACACCCAATGCAAGAACGATGAAATATGCTGCATGAAAGATTGAAACATGACGCATTTCTGCTTGGCCGATCCGGATTACGAAACAAATCCATGATGAAGTGACTTCAGAGGCTTACGGTATTACCGCGGTGTTGCTTAAGCAGCTGGCTTCAACTGTTTGAAACTAAATTAAGAAAAATTCTTTCTATGAAAAGCTACAGCACCTCTGTGCAATGGTTCGGCTCACTTTGAGAATAATACAAAGGTAATGTCTTAATAACATGAAGAACTTGGCTTTCATTGATAGATCCCTAATAGGCAGAGAATGGTGAAACATGAGCTGGGTCTGAAACGACGATCGCTTATTTTTTGTTCAACGCTGCCAGCATTTCTACGAAATGATTTGATAAATCTGACGAATGCGGAATCAAACGCATAGAAGTAAATTAAGTTACACTTGAAAGTGACTGTGTGATAGAAGGTGACTTCATCTCTGTATGTCACCATGGTTCTTGCCCTAAAATTTAAAGTATAAGTGGTTTAAAACATCGCCCGCGCCATTACCGACATTTCGAGGTCGGTTTTCTTCTAGTTTTTGCGCTCTCTAACACCAATGGTACATGAAACACGGGACAGCGTTTCTTTTTTAATTTTGGCTTTGCATGTTGTCAGTGTTTGCGACCAGAAAACACGACTTTTGCTCTAAGCGGATTTACTCTGATTTTTTGTCGGCATCAGGGCACGCTGATATCTGTAAACCCGAGAGCTGAAGAAATACCAACCCACGGCAATTAGAATCGGCGTCCAAATCTGAATGTGAAATCAGCAGAAAACGCGAAAAAAAGAAAACATATGCAAAAGGACTCTAAGAAGCGTGAACTAATAATGAAAAGTTGGAAGAATTTCTTACAACAGCAAAAGTGAACGACAGCACGTGTGTCAATAAATTTTGCGCAGTCTACAGAGTAAGAATGGCTCCTCAAGTATTTTGCAATTCAAGAGGTTGAAAAATTTAATAATGCAAATCGACGTCCAATCTTGCTTTGAACAATGGCGATGGTTATGAGGGGCGTGTCTTTACTTAAATATTCTCCGGAACCTCCAGAGAAACAGTAAGAAGACACGTGCCCCAGAAATCACGACAGCTTGTCCGCTTTGAAAGAAGAGCATATATGCTTCTTTTTTCAGACTTACGTAAACTCTTAGAACAGTCGGGTAACGGGCTTGAAATAGGAATTTATCGCGACAAAAGTCAGAGGAGCTATCACTGTCTTTACGCCTTTCCGCACATTTGGGGCTAAGAGGACTTTTTTCGAGTAGCTCTTTCAGAGCATTTCACAGCTTGTGGATTTTTTTTTCTTCTATTTGCGCGTATACTTTGTAGAACGTATTCCGAGGCCGCGTTTCGCAGTAAGCTGTCGCGGTCAATTCAGAGAAGAAGCGTTGCTAGGGGCTCGCGCGGAGAACATAGCGTGAAACGAGACCCATCACGAATATCTGAATTGCAGATAGAGTCACCTACAAAGCGCGCATATATTTCTTTAAAACGGCGAGTTGAGCGAGTTGGTACATCTCGAGAAAAAAACAGCGCAGGAGCAGGGACACAAGAAAAGAAGACGACGGGACAGGCGCTGACTAGCAACTGAAGGTTTATTGCACGGAACACAAAATATATACTCTACAAACATTTAGGCATCTTCCGGGAAGATGCCTAAATTCCCAGGTGTTGTGTTCACGCAGGCGGGAATTTAGGCATCTTCCCGGAAGATGCCTAAATTCCCGCCTGCGTGACCACAACACCTCTTTGAAAGGGGCCCCTTCCTCGAACCTAGCCTTGAACTACAAAGAATGTGGTAGTAACACCTCCGCGACTGCTGCCTAACAATGTATTCCACTTTTTAACGACACAAAGGTCTTGTACAATCACAAAGATAGATTAACTACGGAGATTAGCGAAGCATTTCATATTCAGGAAAACCGCGACACATGCGTAAGCACCCCATCCGTCCTCGTTCATGACTGTGAGATAACATTTCTTGAACATCATGGCTGATTGTGACATCATATCAGTGTTGTTGGCGTCGATCATGCGTGCTCCTGGTTGTTTGTAGAGTATATTTTTTCGTGTTCCGTGCAATAAACCTTCAGTTGCTGGTCAGCGCCTGTCCCGTCGTCTTATTTTCTTGTGTCCCTGTTCCTCTGCTGTTTTTTTTTCTCAATATTGATTGAAGTCATGAGACAAACTCGACTGTCAATGCTTAGAGTCTCGCTGCCACATCGTTATATCGTATGTTAACGTAACAAGATATAGGAGATATATTTTATAGAAGAAGACCCAAGATGCGAAATCCGATTCATTTCTGAAGCCTTTACCTTTTCGTTAAATCAATAAATTAAATTATTATCGCCGCGACTGGGATTCGAACCCGTGGCGGCGCGAACAGATGAGCTTCGCTAGCCCGAGAGCACTACGCTGTAGTCGGAATCGTTCACGCTTCGTATTAAACTGCAACACACCCTCGCGTTATGCATTGATCATAGTCGTCTCCATCAACTTCCATCTGCGGTGCGGACAGATCAGATCAGCTTAACCTCGATCGGAGCTAACCTGATTCTAATATCGTCGCTAGAAGTGCCGACAAGCTGAAAAGCAAAACCATTGTTAGAACCGACGGTGGTAGCTGCACAGGGCATTACCCCCTTACCGTGAGACCAGTGGGCGCCGAACGCGCCGAACTTCCCCGCACGACGACCTCGGAGGGGTTTAGATGCCCTTTCTGGGAAAGGGTCGGGACGGTCGCGGTGGGGACGGAGACGGGGTTGTTGGTGAGTGTGTGTTAGGAGTGTGTGTCGTGCTGTGGACTTGCATTCGGTGATGTAGTGTGCCGCCTCTTCTCCTCCTTGTAATAAATGGTGGTTGTGTTGTAGAAAAAGAATGTGTGTGGTGGCGAGTGATTAAAACACCGAACGGATCACTCCGGTACTACAACCATGAGCCAGCCACGCTGAACACATACTTTCGCGCGTCTAGACAGATTGACTACATTGATACACTAACATTTATTAAAAGGCACAGAAAACAAAAATGCGCGTGCTACATTTCGGCATTCTGCTGCCCTTGAGATGTTATTCAGGGCTTGTTTAGGTGGGCTGCACGTTACTGTCAGTTATTTTTCCCGCAGAATTGCAAGACAAGCCTGATTATGACATTATAGATCGATACCAAGCAAGATAGGAGCCTTTCATAGCGTGCGTAGGTTTGCAATCGTTTTTTCAGATTTAGAGCTGCAGGTTTTGGCTACACTCAGAAGTGTGTTAGCGCAAGTTGAGTCGTTTACTAGAGAACTTGTTTCATCTGTCAGAACGCTGTTTCAGGGATACTATATCAACGGAGCCGCCATTTCCCTCTCCCCTCCTCCCTCTAGTGCTAATCTTAGAAACGAATTATCTTCTTGCTTCAACGGGGAGATTTGACTCGAAGTAGTTAGGGTTTCAGGTGTGGCCGGAATGGTTCGCGAGACAGCATCCAACGTGCCTCTTTCGTCTGTGTCGATGGAAACTATTTTACTCGTGTAAGAGTAAAAAAAAAATGGGGCAAGAAAGGAGGCTGTCGCAGGGAAAGAAGCCACAAAGTCCTCAGGTTTTCTTAGGACACACAACGACAGACTTAAGAAAGAGGCCTCGCGCTTTAAGAAAATGGGAGGCTTGCGTGGGCTTCTTAAGCCATTTGATGTCCGTATGCTCTTGAAACGCATGCAAGGAACAAACAGGAAGGAGCAAAAAAAAAATAACTGCAAAAATAAAACTGCAAGAGAAAAGAAAGCACTCGCTGACGACTCAGAATATACAACAGCTACCTTTCAGTAATAACATATTTTGGTTGAAGCAAGATATTTAGCACTCATGCTGAAAACACATGTGCACTGCACCCTCTGAGAAAAAGTCACTGGTCATAAAATGTATATAAAATAAAAAGATCATGGTGCGAGGCTTCCCCAATGCGGGAACATGGGCTCACAGCAGCGGATGCGATAGTGGAGAATGATTGGCACACGATACGAATATCAAAGGTAGAGACAAAGTCACTCGGACTATCTGAGGCCACGGAAACGAAGGAATGCAAACAAAATAAAAAACAAAAAAACTAGAACCTCTGGTTTAGACAAATTTCGACACAAAAAATGTTCGTAGAGATCCCTGCGCATTGCTCTGCGAATGAGAAAAGTGGCGTCTTGGAAATAGCCACGCGCGATGTAGGTTTGGAACGTCAAATCTGTCGGTTCTCGGAGCCTCTTTTCCACCCACTGGTTCCTGTGTCGGCTGCACCTGCCTTCATAGCTGGGTCGGTGGCTTCCAGTTTTTTATATGTATATATACTTCTTCTAAGAAACTCACTGTTTAGCTCGAAGCTCCCGTATACGTGCGCGCAATATTGACGGGATGGTCAGCGTTGTGGAAATTGGACCCGTATCTTTCGAGTCAGCGCCAGTAACAAAGTACTGAAGAAAAGTGGGCTAGAAATTTACGCATAAAAAACCTGCCACAGGCGGTGCATTTTCTATTTGCACGCTTCAGTGGGATGTTATTTTATTCAGCCATATATAGATGACCACCTAGTGTTCCGTGCGTACACTTACCGCAGCACGCAAGAACACTCCTCTGAAGAGTTGCTATCAATCTTCCTTTGACAGAGCCTAGTGTGGGGCCTCCTGTAGCCCGCCTGTAAGGCTCTAGAACATTTGGTGTCTCAGGAGAAAGGTGCGGAAGAAAAGGAGAGAAAAGCGGCCAACAGAGATGCTTTCGTGCTGCATTAAGAAGGAATTTTTATGTGGGGAGATCTGCGAGTAAAATAATGTTGCTGGGAGCTGACTGCTGCAACGGGCGCGATAGATGACAAGGGCGAAGCTTCTGCGCGAAGAATGGATAGGCCTTTACTTCGAAACCTTAAACTGCGGCCTTCTAGGTAGAAAGTGTCTGTGACGGTCTAATACGCTGCCACCTTAAACTTCAAGTTAACTTACTAGCCAGCGCGAAAGCTCGTTTGATGGGACTTGGAAACTTTCGCTGTGTGATTATATGAACAAGATGTGTGCTTAGGGGTTGGAGAAACGGACGCACATAATATGTCCTGTGAACTCTTATTGCTTTTATGTTTCAAGTATGGTGGGGATAAAAGAGCTTGTTTCAGACTTCTTGACAAAATCTCGCAAAATGACAACGAATGATATGAAAAACGCGCGAATGCAATGGTTAATTTATAGATGAAAGAGAAACTGGTAATTCATTGCTACAAATATAGCAAAAGTACTGACATTCATGCCAGCATTAAGACCGCAGTAGTAGATAACATCGCCATGTAGGCGCACCAATACCACCCAGAGGTTTTTAACATTTCTCTTGCTGATTTTTAAGGCCTCTTATTCGAAAAGTTTGTCGTCCCCTATATATAAAGCACGGCCGACAGCGACTAGCGTGCTAAACCCAACGCCCGTTCAGCGCACTTGCTGATTATTGCCTCAGCCGAGTTGCGCTCTTTTTTGGGCGCAAGATTGCCAGAATTAACTGTTCATTTTGGAAACACTCTTCTCTCCATCTTCAAGCAAGATTGCTGCCACCACCATGACATTATGCTGTAGGAAAATAAAAAAGTGCAGTGCACATTGTTGAAACTCTCTAGCGCTGAAAAATTCTTTCATTGAATTAGATGCCCCAAATGAGCTCTCAGAAAAAAAGTGTTTATTAGAAGTCATGCTTCATCGACAGCTGTTCGTCATATTTTTTGTCGCACATGTTCCAAAGGTTGCCGTGGTAGGCGTCAAATGACTCACAACAGCGGTTGGTATGAGAAGGCAATAACAACCCCAAGTTAATACATCAATAAAAGTTAACTGGTGCAAGAAAAACCGGATATGACAGCAATATTTGGGGCTATGTTTGAGTAGGAATTCGTGCAAAAGTTCAAATTCTCAGACTATCTTTATTTTATACATATACCACGAAAAACTTCACACAGTAGTGGTAAGACCTTCCTTAAGTGTAACACTATCCTAGTCGCCGCAGTTTTGCATTGTCTTTCACTGGCAGTTATTAGCTTGTTGGTAATCATTTTTTTTTCAGAGTGTGGTATTCACGTTAATCCCGGTTCTTTCATTTATTTATCAAAAACAATTATTTATTGCGCCTTTCTGTGAACTCATAAAATAAAGATACAAAGGATACTATCAGCAAAGGCAAAATATTCTTTTTGAATCCGTTAGGAATGACGCCTAGTATAGCAACATTTTCTTTCCCAAGGCCACCTAACCCACGAGAGGTTTGTGGAGCGTTCGAAATAAAATGTGCATATTCTCACGCGCACACGAAAAACGTATTCAATAGGTCCGGTGCACTCGTAGCATGGAGCGAAGTACCGAATGTGGGGCCTAAAGGACAGTGACTCTTGCCTGCTGCGACGGCCCGGAAAATACGAGGTTCTCAGTGCCCGAGGGCTCGATATTGAACGCATATTCATAAATGTTTGCTCCAAGATCACCTATCAATCACTCGGCCTTTGGCCCTGAGGCCAGCGGCAAAGATGATGGACGACTGAATGAGGAATGGACATGAGGTCGTGGAAACGTGAAGGGTAAGCTTTGGACTAAAAATATTTTCTAAGAGTGAGTAAATGAAGAAAGTCTAGCGTGTTGCATGTTTCAGCGGGCAGTTGTTTAATTTAGCGATCCGGATACTGCAGAAAGAATGCGACCACAAGGAAAAGTGATTGTATAAACAAGGATCTATTCGTATGTCAAATATAATGAAATGTACGTACGATATGTATGGAGAAATAGCGAAAAATATAAAGTAAAAAAATGCAACGTAATTGAAGATCAAGCGAACGGAATCATCTCTGTCTTACTGTACCGAACAGTGTAATGTCGATAACTGTGTACATAACACTGTTAAATAAACTCATTGTTCATTTCACTTGAAAGCTACATTACTGTCAACGTCTCCGTCTCGGTGCTATCATGTGGGGCTTTGTAATTTTCATAAAAAAAATATATTTGGCACGGTGACGTACACCAAACGTAGCTCGAATGCAAAACAGCGGATGATTTTTAAAAAAACAAATGCCTTTACATATTGCCCATTCGTGCAGTTAATTGAGCACGGTGAGATTGGCGGGCACTCGCAAGCAACACTATCGCTCAGTAAATGGCACGCAAGTTTTAATAGGTTGCATTTTCTAGAGCTGTCTGAATTCGTACACACGAATATTGCGTGCTTCCAAAACCAGCACTACCCTCCATTATCTTTTGCAGAAAGCACTAAAGTCCTTTTTGCTTTCGTAGTTGGAAAGGGAAAGCCGTTTTTCAAAAAATTTCTGAGAGACGTCTACTGAGCGTAGATGTGGTGCGCTCAAAGAAATTTTTCGCCGAAAACATCAACACAATAAATTTGATTTGTTTCTAGCAAGACAAAAATCAACTGCTCTTTCTCCATCATACATAGGAATGCTCCTTAGATAGCAGTATAAAGGCAAATTAATCGTACTGACGTAATTTAGTGACCAGAACTAGTCCCACAGTTCTTCACGTCAACGAATACGTCATCTACCACGGCACGCTTACTGTTCGCAGTAAGCGTAAAAGAACTGCAATCCTGAGCAACCTGCACGGGTGCTTTGCACACGTCTCTTTCTCCTTTTGCTACAAAACCGAGCACCTGGAGCTGTAGGGCGAGTTCCCATGCATGCACACACTCATCTCTTAGTTGTGCTGTGTCAGAGCCCGTTCTTAATCGAAGAAATTAGGAACCTAAGACACTCGTGGCTTAAAAAACTTTGTTTTTATTCCGGACAATGTGTGCCTCCTGAATCTTTATTACTTTCGTAGCACAGCGTCATCAAATGATGACACTGTGCTAGATGAAATTGTCCTAACCATGTGAAAATTGTAGAGGTTTCTGTGTAATTGAATCTATAAAAAAGGTTTGAGTACATGACCCTAAAGCATCGCGTACCGATAGGAAAGCGAAATCAATAGAGCCCGTAGTTGGGGTGGAAAGTTTTCTCAAAAAGCGCAGGCATACCACGGCACCTTGTTTCTTGTTTTCATGCACAATATGGGGCTCTTACTCCATTTCTTTGCTTTTCAAGCATAGAGCTTGTCATTATGGAGACATGGAAAGATTCTACGCGACAATGGCGAAGTAGGATTCTCGACGTTGCGTTAAAGAGTGAATGAAAGAAATATGTATGGGTCTTCAGCTGCATCTTTATAGCGCCCTATCCATCATGTGCGACAGACGAAATTTTTGAGCCACTTAATTCCGCCTTAAGAGTATGACCCGATTGCTTTAAATGGTCCCTTCCACGGACTGAGGTTAGCTTGGCGTGTCATTTCGTAGACTAACACTGCTCCTTATCTTAATTTATATTTGTTATTTTGTTTTAATTTTGTTTGTTTTCTCTTTATTTTCCAGGAGACATACAAGGTCTCTCTTGTACCAAGCCGAGCTAAAGTTCCTGAGTGGTGGAGCGGTAGCATGGTCCGCTCACTACTCATGTGGTAGCGGGTGGGGGCGCGGCTTGACCATTTTTAAGACAGAAGCCTTTAATGCCTCACCGTTGTCGACAGAAGGCTGTCAGCAGAAGCTTGTCAGCAGAGGTGTCGCGCTTTTGACGGGTGTCCATCGAGATATGCGAGACAGTTACTGCGTAATTTCCTCTCCTCAAATACAATTTTCATTCTTCAATACGGCCCCTCTTTCTCTGTCTTCTTTCACTCCACTTCCTCCCTTCCTCTACGGTGTCCACCGAAATGACACAGAATTACTGCGCCATTTCCTTTCCTCAAAAATCGTTGCGTTCAAAGGGCAAAGCATCGCGCCAAACAGGTGGTGGCGTTCCGTGGACTCCCTGGCAGAGATACAGCACGCTGTCGCATGACACTCCTAAAGGCGAAGCTTAAGCGTAATTAATTAGCAGTTAATTAGTATTTAGTCATTAATCCATAATTCGGTATTGATTAGTAATTTCTAATTAATTAGTAATTAGTCATTATTTATCTATGACGTCATCCAGTGGTGACGTCACCAGTACCACAGAGGCAGTCAAAGTGGTGCGGAAAACGCTGCCGCCTCTACGCATGGTAGACAGTCAAAGTGCCCCTGAATTTTGTTTCTTCTTATGATCTCTAATACTAGCAACGGTCATGAGTTGTTGCACAGGTACAGCGATTCCACTCATTACCGGAAGCGTAATTTTGAAGACATCGAAAATTATGTAGTAAACTGCATCATAAGTAATAATAACGGCGCCCCATTAGTGACCACTGAAAAATTCTCAAGGAGCCCAAATATTCCGAAAAGCTTGACTTATTAACGCCAGCTCTACTCCTCACAATGATGCACAACTGTAATGAGTTACAGTAGTAGAACTGCATGTTACGCGCACAACCTCAGCTATTTACCCATAGTGTGTTGCTTGTGGGTACCGACTCGGTAGAGGCCCGTGTACTGTGCGATGTCAGTGCACGTTAAAGAACCCCAGGTGGTCGAAATATCCGGAGCCCTTCACTACGGCGTCCCTCATAGCCTGAGTCGCTTTGGGATGTTAAACCCCACTAAACCAAACCAGACTCACGAAAGGTTGTCAACATTCCTAGGGAGGCAACGTTCAGTATGCTACGCGAAGCATATGTTTCTGATGTGACCTAAGCATGCAGCCCTTATTCCAATGGGCAGTCTTCCACCGCTGCTTCTGCGTTGTTCAGGAAGAACCCGGCTCGCAGCCGAAGCGGCCAGCTGCTTCACTATGAGGCGTCAAAGCCTATTTCGATAGAAGCACCGTTACCACTCTCCTTTCTGTTGTTTCGCTTTATCGATATAGCTAGAGAATGAAACGAAGCACGCTTTTTAACAAAAGTTCGTTTTCCTTTCCGGGTGTTCATTAAATTGCGAGAGGAGCAGTCACAGGCACGCGACGCTGGTCACTCTCCGTAAGCGAACACGAGTGATTTGAGCCTGATTGCCGTGTTTGTCCTTCATCTGAGAGACCGTTCGTGTATTACGCCTAATGGTCGGCCATCCAACGGCGACTGAAGAGGGAAGGCTCGGCGGTGAATTTAAACAATGCTGGCGTCTCTTCGCTTATTCATGCTGCTCTTTGGGATTTATGTGCTTTGTATTGATCTTTGTTCACTTCCGCTCTGCTTCGAGATGCAGCACGCATTACGGGCAATTCAGGCCAATAACGTCGTCGTGCAGTCGCCACAACGCTGCAGAAACAGAAGTGATTCGCTGAGTTTGCGTTCACGCGCGGCTCATTTGTATAACGAGCGTCGTCGTTCAGAATTTATTTGCGAGGAGGAGATTTGGATAGCGTGTTCAGCTCTGCCGCAGGGAACTCAGTCTCTCCCTCACGGGATGAAGGAAGCGATATAAGGAATGCAGGAAAGAGAGAACAGGGTCTCGTTTTGACAAAGGAACAGGTCATTTAGGGCAAGATTCCCGCAGAGAGGAATGACTGACGTTCGCTCAACCTGTTCGGTAGCTGGCTGGTGCGACGCGACATCTCCTTGGCGCTGGTAATCTAATACTGAGGCTGATTTACAACTAACCCTTAGCGATAACAGAAATTTGTGTGTAAAAGCAAAAATCTTGCTCTTGCGATATTGAAATTCTTGGAAACGTTTCTACGACCCCCTTTATTTTACTGTTGTGCACACTGCGCAAAATTTATATTATCATTGTTGCCTTGTTTGTAAAGCACTAGTATAATGAGCTGGATTAAAGTCACAACCGTGCTGGCTCATATATTCTCTCAGCAGTTTTATGTTCTTCCACTTTCATACATTTGTTTTGTCGTGATGCAATGACATTTCTATATGTCCATTTAAGCTGTGATAAAACGTAAACTTTAAGCTGAACACTGCGAAAAACCTTGCAATAACTTCGATGAATTTCAGTGAATGATCGTCACTGCCCTGAAATTGGCATTACTCTATAAACTCCTTTTGCCTTAGTTGCCTTTATAATACTGCAGGGAAGGAGGCGCTCGCGCTGCCATACAGCAGTGTTATGCAATTAATTTGTATAAGCGTCTATGGCTGAGGAAAAATTTGATAAGGATGGCATTTTCTAGCGCTGTATTTCAACGCACTAAAATATCTTGATCTGTACCAAGCCTACTTTGGCCTACTTCCTTGCCGCATTTGCTCATATAAAAAAAAGTAACATGAGCTGCATCTGTTGCATGAAAATATTCTTCTTGCTAGCAACAATGAAATACTGTGCACAAAGACTGCTGTTCGGGTTAGTAGCGAATTATGACATGGTGGAAAACAGAAAAATAGATGTTCTTTTTGTAGTGTTATTTTATGTGCGCAGAACGCGTGATGGCTTCAAAATTGAAATCTAAATAATTTTGTTCATTTCCCTCCTTAGTGGACAGGCTTCATACTAAAACTGCTTGTAAGGATTACGAGGTTTCCTGTCCGAAAAAAATATGTCTCTGAAAATGAGGCTCCACGTATAAATATAAGGACATTTCAAGGGTATTCGAAGCGCACAGACCTGCCTTTGGAAGATAAGAGGTACACTTTCATACGAAAACTGCGAATGCGTTCTCATCGTCCACACGCTTTTCTGGAGCTGGCAACCACTGGAAGATGAGAATGGTGGTGTCCTCTAAAATATTCACATGGATGTCATCTGGTGGCAAAGAGATGGCATTAGAAGCTGTTGATTCCTTAGGCTTAATAGGAAGAAGGTGGTCCCAGCATCAATCTCATGACCAGGGCGAACTTTTCTTCAACTGCGAAGCATTTGAGATAGTTGTATAGCTTTCCTTTGCAGCCGTAAGACTGCACTTAGATGATCCAAATTAGTAATTACTTTCTAACTGATTGAAATTAGTACTAAAACAACTATAGAAATAAATTAAGATATTATGCATGTAGGAAATAAATTTACAGGTAGGAAATACTTGTAGTTCTGGTTATAGACAACAGGTTATGAGAAGCAGTCAGGTTGCTTTCTAGTTGATAATGATCTCGTGATGCAAAAAATTCAAGCACTAACAATACTTGCCCCAGCAAAGAAAGCTTCGAAAAACACTAGAGTGAAGCGGTAACAGCCCGCAATACGGGCTTGCAGTGACCGAGAGTAGTAACTAAGAGCCATTTTACGGGGCGTCATCCTGCAATTTATAGTGCCCGAAATGTGAGAGGTTCACTTCAAAACAGAACGCAGCCCCAGACACCACAGGGAAAGTTTTGTAGGCATTAATGAATGAGAACACTTTCAGGGATGCGAACATCACTCGAGTACTTGCCGAAGTGCACAGTCTACGATGTAGTCTGCACAGACGTGCGAATACTGGCTTCCGTTTGTAATTTTCACTGCTGGGCCTACCATAAGTGGTGTGGTTACCAAACGCATACGCACTTGGGCTCGGGTAGATATTTCTTTGTTTTTGACCGAATTTTTTCGAATTCAAATGATGCCACGTCTAGTAAATGACGGGGGGCTTCATCTCTGATATTTTAATCGAAGCTATTCCGTAGCTAAGAGCTGGTACCGCTACGGGGAAAAGTTTCTCTAAATGTCGCAAAAAGGAGGACCACGGCTCATAGCTGGCACTCCTGATAATGTTCCTTACTACGCGTTTCTAGTGTGGCGAAATACTCCTTTCACATGTATCATAACATAATATTTAAGCTACAACAGAGGCATGCATGTGTTAGTTGAGTATATTTTCCTGTAGCTCCTTTTGAAAGCGTATAGGACAACGTAGCAGCGCTCAACAGAAAAAAAAAAATATCTATGAGTAAACCCGAGGGTTATTTCGACATGGGCCGACGCTACGTTGCCCATTTCTAAAATAATGGAATATTCGCAAAGACGTATTTCGCTACCTCGCGGCACAGTAAGAGTTGAAGATGGCTTCTAGACAACCAATATATATTCACATATTCATATTCATTTCTTTTGCCCTTTTCTGTGAATATCTTTTCAAGAAGTAAAACGTTATAACACACATTCCCCAAAATTTGGCTCTCAGTCACTCTTTCCAACTTACAGGGAGTGTTTTCAAAAGAGAAGATTAATAAATTTGTCCCGAAAAGAGGAAAAACTGTATTGGCGAAAGGGTAAGGTCAATATTTCAATTCAAAACCTCTAAAGGAATAACAAATAATCTGATTTATTTTAGATTATCCCCAATTATCACTGCGCATGTATTTGCGGTAAACGCTCGAGACAAATGGAGATGCTTCTGTAAAAGTAATTGGTGACTGAATACTTTTAAATGGGAGTTGGTGCACATTTTATGAGTAATGTACCTGCAACATCCACTGTACAGACCCTAGTACTAGTTGATTAAGATAGAAGAAAACACGTGTATTCATCAAAAGCGCTGCATACGTTCCGTAAGATATTATTTTATTTCCTCCCGCTGGATTGCACACTCTATTACAACCACTGTGCGGTATGCAGGTAGTACTTGAACAAGGTAGTGGAAAGAAATCTGTTTGATCTGAAATTAGTAGACATTCTTCTCCTGTTTAGTTCCATTCACGTAAGCCTGACACTTTTCTGAAATATGCGCAACTCGCACGGCATGGACGCCAGCATGACAAAATAATAAACAATATTATAAATGAAAGCAAGTCCTCACTGCACATAGCAGCCTGAACCTGACTACGCCTACTGCAGGAATAAGGCCTTTCCCATATCTCTGCAGTTAACCATGTCCTATGCCAGTCGCGGCCATGGTATTCTCGCAAACGTCCTAATCTCATCCGCCCACCTAACGTTTTGCTTTCCTTGCTACTTAATATAAGCTGCAAGTATGCTTGCCTCTGGCCAGGTCCACCAGAGGTGGGGAAGCGCAGTTCGAATCCTTCTCATTCCACCGTGCACTTCCTCACCTATTCAAACAAATTTGCGCTTACTTCTCTTAACTCCTGCACCAAAAGTGGGAATGAGGGTTTTATGTTCGAATAATGCGTGGTACGCGTGGCAGCCTTGAACTCGGCACCAAGACAAGGTAGAGATCGCGAGATGTTTTTCTCGAAAAGACCAGTTTACTCATAGAGACAAGGTGTAACACCCTAGTTCACTCTTCTAGCAGTTACCTTCGTAAAAAAGAGTCCGTTTTTGGAAGAACATCTTTGCGCACTCGTTCCTGCACATCCATTAGGCTCTATAAAAGACGATTGGCCAGGCCTGGCTGCAGTAGAAAACGGATATGCTTTTTTGAGAATCGGTCAAGTCCACTCAATTTGTCTTACTCGAGATTTCTTCGCCAACTGCCATTCCTCCCATACCGATTGCCGATTAAAGGTCCTCCGGCTGAACGCAACTGTGAATTCGGTAACATGGCAGCGTGCACATTTTTGGTACCTCAATCTCGAAGTACACATAGATAAAAACAGCCCCCCACCATTCCGATTTCATGTATACTTTTCTTTCCTTATACTGTTTGCCTTGAGAGACACCACAATTTCTTAAGTACTACCCTTAGAAAGAGGCGATGTGAGCAAATGAAAAGATAAATGTTGTGAATTATCATATCAGGTGAGGGTCTTTGGAAAGATTTGCTTTCCTTAATAACGAGAAGCCCTGCTTGAACAAGACTTGCCTAAATATATTAAGAATGGCGGAGAAAATGATTCTGATCTTTCGTGAGAAGCCGAGAACGAAATAATGGAAATGATGTGTCCACAGCAGGCTCATGTGTCGTAAGTTTCGGCGCGTGTACTCAGAGACACGTGTGCTTTTAGACACGCGTAATCGGTGGAAGCAGTCTGTGGGCTTAATGCGCCAGGCGTAGTTATTAAAACAAAGGCAAAAAATTTGAACCGTTAACCAGCTGACGGTGAGTCCGTCGTTATAAATCCCAGACAACCAACCTTTTTTTTTCTGCACGGCACCTAAATTCTTTCACATATCGCTCATACAATAATGAGCGCGACTCTGTGCTTTACTTTAGGAACTTATCGTTAATAAGTGCAGTTGGTCGGCAGCACTGGATAGTTTGCTGCTTTAAAGGAGCACGTTTTTCACTATACTGGCTTTTCCACGTGTTCAACAGCGGTAATTTGAGTTTTAGAGAAAAAATAAAACAAGCAAGCAAACGTTTTATTGAGTCTTCTTGGTTACTTGGTTTTAAAAATTATTAAGGTGTATATTTTCCTTCAATGCCCGAACTGACTGTACTGCAGTCGGCTATTTTTAATTAACGAAATAAGATGTGCCTTATCTTTTCTCTGTTCTTCATGCAGCATAGACACGTGTCGGCTTCCTCATTCAAGGTCCCCTCGAAGCTTGTTTTTTTTTTCGTTTTTGTCACGGTTTTCTTAGAAAAGGTAGCGAGTTTTTGAAATATGAGATTGTTCCTTTAGTTCCCATAACACCATTTATCCTGATCTAATGCACAGCGCTGAGAGGTTTCTTTTCTTTTTTCCTAATATATTTCCTCGGTGATGACAGTGAAGTGGCTGTGTTTAATTTTGGTGTGTGCTCCTGGCTATGCGAATAATAAGTTCTAGGTCAAAAAACGTCTGTTTTTGCTGAAACCTCGCACAAACGTCTGGTTTGAGAACGACATGTTCACTTATCAAGTGCCATCAGTGCTTATATACAGTTTAAGGCATCCGTGGCCGTAGTATGTGCAAGGATGTAAACAACAAAGTGATTTTTGTCATTGGTTAGTTTTTGTATTAAGTATGCTGCGGAGTCATTCCACGATTGCTTTCGAGTTCAAGCGAACAAATTAACGCAGCGATTTGGCCAGTATACTATTGTGACCACATGGGCGCTTCTACCAAGGGCGCTTCAGCATAGAAATTTTCACAATGGGTAGTGCCCAGCTGTGCTAATGCAAAGTGTACCATTGTTCATCCCATGCTCTGCAAGAACATCATCCTTCAAAAAAAGGGTGTTCGATTTCTACATGTCTCGGATGTTCCCACTGTTCCCTTTAGCGGGATTTGCATTTCTCTTTTTATTAGTCCCATTTCTTCATAAAGCGAGGTTGTGATGTCTACCAGCCAAGGAACTTATGTGTTTTTCCATGGTCCACTATTAGTTGTTCAACCTAACTAAAATTATTGATATTTTATGCGTTGCGTCCTTAGCCTCGACGCCTAAACAGAGTAGCCTATCATGTTGCGCACATCTGTTACAAGCCACAGTTTACGCGAAACTCTGCTCCTCCCCATATCTCAAAAGACCAATTTCGATTGCGTCTCTATTTACGCGTGTGGAATTAAGTAAGGTTAGAGAAGAAACCGCATTGTTTTTTTTCACACTTGAACAAATACCCGTGTGTCAATGCTTTGACGTAATAGCTCTATAGCTTGGTGTGTATCATTGTATAGCTCCTCTCTTGTGCCAATGTAGCATCTTTCCCCTACTTTTCTGACCTTAGATATTTTGAAATCTTAGGTGAACTATTTCTAGCCAACTCCCGACAGTCTCCTCCGTTTTAAATCGGTATTCCTGAGACGAGTGTAATTTTGATTTTCGAGCGCCACGGACAACTGACTGGAAAACGCGAAGAAGCTCTTTCTTACGAGAATAGAAAGAACCTTAAAATAGGTAGTCTGGTCATAAAAACATATATGCAGGCAAAAACAATAGCCAATATCGACTATGATGTATTGCAGGGCAGTCGACCGATGTGAATTTCTTTCATATTGTGATCAACTTGAAGAGAATACACTCACCGCAAGAACAAACCTTCTCGGGAAATTTATGCAGGAAATGAATTTAAAACTGCGCTCATTACAGATGCAGTTCTCCAACAGTTTCTCTGTTCCCATTACTAATGATAGCTGAAGGAAATTTTAAAGCTAGTTTTACGAACCATTTTATCGCTAAAGTGATCACGTTCGCTCAGAGGCTGTACAAGGAGGTTGATCATCCTCGCCATTCAATCCATTCCGCCGCGCTTTGGTCTTCCCGCGATACAGGCCATTCAATATGGGCGGTGAAGGGTATTGCAGGAGCGGGGAGTCGCAATCATTGCCTTTATTTAACCATTGAAAAAGAGCTGACGTAAATTGGCTAGCCGGTCTCCAGCTGTCATTGCGGCAATCTAACACAAGTTCTCGAAAAACGGACACGTCAGATCACGCATCCAGATTTCGTGAAGCGGCGCGTACGCGCTCGACTAACTCGATAACGAAGTAATTACTCGCTCAATGCACGAGCCAGACAGACCTTGACAGTAAGCACGGGAGTGGTCGCTTCGGACGACACGCTCAATACACCTACTGTTAGAGGATGTTAGGACGCCGCAGTGAATCTATATCTCTCACGCTAAATCATACGAGCGCAATGCTTGAAACGTTATGAAGGCTTCCCTCATGCGATAGCGATTTGGTCGCCTGCTCTTCCTGTCACCCTTTTCTGGGTTGCATTCCCTTCTAATCTTACTAAATGTTCCAAAAAGCTTTGGGGGTTTTCGCGATTGTTCTATGTAATAATAGAGATGGCACTCTAGAACATTTCTCGCAGCGCTTTAGAAACTCGGTGAGACCGCGCAGGAGGTGTTCACTTCACTTCAATTCACTTGAATGCCTTAAAGACCCTCCTTAAAGGGTATTACATAAGGAGTGGGGCACACAGAAATGAAAAAGAGAATACGTAACAGATAAGTTGAAGTAAGTTTTTAAAAATATAAGATTTTCACTGAGCAAGTGCACGCGTGATTCTTTCGAGGAACAAAGATTGGCATGTGATAGCAGCAAGTTCTCGGGAAGGCCGTTCCAGTCGTTCGCAGTGCGGGTGCCCTTTGGAGTCTGAAACCGGACGGGTTGACGCATCGGGCTAATTGAAATGTACCTTCTAGTAAAGAAAAAAAAATGGTGAGTGACGCAAACAATATATTGTGCGCTTATGCCAACTTTTTATGGTTTATTATGGTTTGCGGTAAAGGGTTTTGAAGAAACTTATAAAAGTCTAATCGTGCATTGTACGAGTTACTTCACTTAGCACATTTGTGCTTCATTTTGATAGACTATCCTTACATAGCAACTAGGGAATAAGAGCCTCGATCTGCCGCACTGAAAAGAAAATACAGCGTGTTTTTTTCTCCAATTATTTTGACATATGTTAGACTCGGATGTGCTTTTATCTAAGAGCCTAAACAGCCAGAAGACCTGCTTGCCTCTGAGGCATGTGCTATGCCGCACTTCGCTTTATTGGAAGCACGCCTGGCGGAAACTAAAACGATTGATTTATATTCAGGTGAGAGGCATCCGCAATGTTTTTGGCGCAGGATTGGCGTTTGGAAGCCGAGCGATAAGTACTGTGACGCAGTTCTAGTCATCGGTGACACATTATAAGAGAGCACCGCTGCATTTCGCCATGCCTTCTCTATAGCCTTTCTTGCTAACAGTGACTTTAACGCATAAAATCAGACGAGTTGAGATTTTTGGGGCTCCGTTCCACAAATTCGTGAATGGCGAAATCCAACCTTACGCCCAAGGATGTCTTGGGAGCAGGCGTGTGGTGGGTTCCTTCTCAGGACGCCCTCTGGTAATACAAATAGCAGATTTCATTTTAACGTAGCGCACTTTTAAAACGCAATAAAACAGAACTTCTAAAATTCAATAAAGATATTTACGTTGCTTGCGCAGTTTCTTCTACATCGTAGCTTGAAACTTGCTCTTGTTCACAGGTCTTCTTTCTGAGAGTCTTGTTCACTTCGTGAATATGCGACAACTAATTTTTTTCTTCACTTGTTCCAAATATTTCTCAGAAAGCGACGCATGTTCGAAGAAAATGGACCGCTTTTGCATGCGGGAAATTTTCTTAAGCGGTACTACTTTTCCGAAAGACTTTGTACAGGCGCAAAGTGCAATCACGCTTTCTCCATTGGTAATGAAGAAGCGTTATTTGTGCACAAGAAAGCTCACCAACCTCCTCTTCCAGCACGCGCGTACCACTGCTGAAAATTTCAATTAAGTGACGCGTGAAAAATATTCGAAGGACGTTGCGTGCTACGTTTACTTTTGTCCGCGCCTGTACATCTGAAAATGTTGGAGGTGACATATTTTCATTAAACAATTTTTGTCAGGCCACCTTTGAAGTTTAACCACCACATCTTACCTACCCATGATGGAGCCCACCGTTAATACTTTCCAATAGTATGCAGCACAAAAAAATGGCACATACAATGTACCGCAACGACGCATGACTCCAAGAACAAGCTGGCGCACTTCAAGCCTAACAGCAACACCGAACAGCAAGCAGCTATGCCCACATAAAGATGGCGCTAGAGGTGGGTGCGGAGTCGAGGTGTGTTTCGCTACATTTTTTTCTATGCCTCCATACGGTTGGCTCAATGTGTAGAGAAGGCAAAAATGTCTCAAACACATTGAGTAAAACTTAGTCCTAAATGTGCCCAGCCTTGTGCCGCGGTATTCATTAACTTTTACTTTATTCTTGCGGCGTAAAACCTCTTGAACACTTACGAATTAGCCTAAATAAGACCTTAATACACATCACTATTCTGCGAGTGTTTTTCCTTGTGTACAGTTAGCATAACTTAACAGATGCACTGCTGCCTTCAGGCATCTCTTTTTTTTTTTCTGGACGCCAGCCAGAACGTCGTCGCTGAATCTTTTCGCGATTGCACTTTCGAATCTTTCTCTCTTGTAAGAAAACACGAGGTACAACGAAAATAATTGATTTCACCTCCGTGATTACCTCCTTTTATCTTTTTATACCTCCTTTTTATAGATCTCTTCTCCATATTTTTCACCTAATTATTTCTTGGCCACTACATAATGATTAGCAAAACTGCCTGGCACGGTAAACCAATTTCATAACCCTAATAGGATTACCAAAGACAACACATCATTTGCGAGGCTTACGCCCCTGTCATGGAAACAAAAATTACCGGAGAAAAATGACCAGAAATAAAGCAAATGTAACTCTGAAAAAAAATTGCACTTGCTCGTGAAGGATGATTATTCCAACAAAGCACCGTTCGTAGAAATACTCGTGTATTTTACGCCTTCCTAAATTTTCTTTCGTTAACCTTCTTCTTGTTCTTCCTCTTTACTATTTTCCTGCACTTCCAGCTGGTTAATCAAAAGCCTTAGTACCGTAAGTTGCGGCGTACAATCTGTGGATTTCACGTGTGTAAATGTGAAATCTTCTACACGGTGGGGACTTTGCAGGAGTTTTGTGTCTGAATTCGTCTATTATACCATGCCTAACTAAACCTAGTTATCGCTGTCACAACGTGTTTTAAGGTCATTCTTGACCTGTGTTTCTATTTTTTCTATTGCGGAGTTGCCTGGGTGCAAGCGGAATTATTATCAGTAAAAGTGGTCACTATTTCAAGAACTTCGGGCGCCTGCTACTTAAAAACCACAATTACTATAAACCACATGCTTGATCATCAGCTGTTGCCTTCATAAAGCGTGCGTGTGGTCTGGATAGTAGCGAGCGGCTAATGCAGTGATCTACAGAGCGTTTCGCAACACAGGAAGGAAGTTTGTTAAGTCAGTGCTTCAGACTTCTGCAATAAAAAAAAACAATTTTATCGGAATTGCGTTCTTCAACGAGAATTGTGCCCTGCCGGCTGTACATCGAGTTCCCACTATAAACCTCAAATTGTGGTAATCTGCTTCGAATGTTTCAGCGCTTTTAGTTTCTCAGCCGTGAGAGTCACTTAAAACTATCTCGTCTTCAACCCGAGTCATTGTGCATCACTTAAAGTAATTTCTTTACGTCCATGAAGCATTTATTTCTTTTTTACACAATATCCGGCATTCATATTTATTTATTTTCAATTCTTTCTTAGTGCACCAGCAGCGCTTCATAGCTGGACGGATGGTTTGCTGTCTTTTTTATCAGCTGCTACTTCTTCATCGTCAGCTGGAGAGCAGGATTAGGACGGGGCGTCCTAAATCAAGTTATCCCTGGTTCGCTAGTGCCTTGATTTTATCAGCGTTGTTCTCAAGAAGCATGCTCTGCAGTGAGAGTTTTGCTGCGATGTATATGTGGATTTCGTTCCCAGTAAGTAAACTTTTTCCCGTAGCTTGCGGCTGCCTGCTTTACCTAGACCAGAAGTAACTGCGTACCAGAAGTACCAGAAGTAACTAAAATTACTTCTGCCAAAGCGTATTCTATACGGACGGCATACACATTGCTAGAACCGTTGTTAAGATATCAAATTTTTTATATATTGGCTAAATATAGGCGCAAGGATTGGATACAGCTTAGTAATACATGTTCGTCTGTGAGTGTAATAAAATTGGGGCTTGTCCACAATCTAAGCCCTCACATTAAGCTGCAGAGAAATTTATTGAAAGGTAGTAACATAAAGAGCGATTTTCGGAGTTGCGTTCATAAGTATTCTGTCATATTTGACCAAGTGAGCTTCTCTATCCACTCCAGACCAGCGAAATGTGGGCGCATTTAAGAGCAAGCAGCTCCGTCTTATGAACTGAGTGTAGAGTTTTGGGCTAGTTTGTTACACGATTGCAAAACTCTTGGGGCTAATACACGGACGAAGAGGGGCATCGTGTGTATTTGTGCTGAGCTGCATTCGCGATTAAGGAGCTTTGCTTCGAAAAAGTTCTATAGAACGGGAAAACATCCGGTTTCTTGGCTAAAGTGTTCCTCGCATATCGACACCCAGCTGGTCAGTTTGATGCATGCTTCGTCCGAGTGCTCCAAAACGTTCTAAAGAAGCTTCAGCCGAAAGCGCAGGGCAATCATTTGCTTTTCCGCTCACTTACTTCACATCACCTCGGTACCCGTTACGTAATCTGGATGGACTCATCGGCCACCGAAACCCTTGTTTTCTTATGACAAAGCCTTCAGCAGTTATCTCCGGTGCGCTAAAGATAGCACCTTCATTTTTGTATGGAGGATATCTCATTTGAAAAAACAGCCGGGAAATATCCTCAGAAGCTGCAGTATTTTCAGCAAATATCTTGTTTTGACAACAGCCTTCTATAGGCTTTGTTGTCCTCTTTTGAATCAACATTAGGATGCGCTGCATGCAGTAATGTAGTTGCCGACAGGCAGATAACTGCACAACGCCTCCTGGGCGCAGAGCATCTGCCATGATCGCGTAGCAACAACAGCCAGGAGAGGCTCCGTACGAGGGACGTGCGCACAAAAGGTCGCTAGACGCAAGCTAATGGGGAAGCCTTGTCTCCCCAGGGATTTGTCTCCCCTTGTCCTATCGTTTTTCCCGACCACGTCTCGTCATTTCACTCCGCTTCCATTCTGCGTGGCATTGGCACTCATCCCTTTGTTGCCTTTTGCGCCTCTGCTTTCTTGCACTCTCAGGTTCCTTCTTCCGCTCCTTAACTTTCTCATATAGCTTTCCGCTGTACCCTAAATACACGATGAACAGTAATATTCCGACAGACTGAACAGATAAAAGAAATGAAGCTTGCAAGCTTGAACAATGAATTTTTTCTTTGTTTGCCTTTTAATTTCGCACGGTACTCTTCCAACTGTTTGACCTAATTAGGGCAGTCCAACGACATGGCTACATGGCTACAAGCTACTTTGCAGAGCAGATCCGTTCATGGAACACTTCTCGAAGGAATACGCCTAGCGGCCTGCTGATCTGCTGCGACTTCCAGTTCCTTTTATTCGGGTCGGAAGGATCGAACTGATTGTCAGTATAAATTTGGTGTTTTAAAGAGTACGTTGATAATTACTGGCAACAGCAATCGGCAGTGGTGTTGTGCGGTATTTTTTCTTTTGACTGGATTATATGACACATTTCATAGGCGAGTAGGCCATGCGTGTATGCTCGTGAGAAGAGTAATGAATGACCTAGCACAGTGCTTAAGGAAGGACCGTATGCTTAGTCCTGCTGTCGAAAAATTCACCTCAGTCATGGTGTGCGCTCCCTGGTCATGCAACTTATTCCTTCTTCTACAGTGCTCGTCTTTTATATATGACACGTAATTTTTCTTAAATGAAGCATGCAGAACTGACAACGCGCAATGGCATCGTAGTTTATAGCAGCGAAAAATTATAGAAAAAATGACAACATTACTCCTGCCCTCCAATGCAATACAAATTCAACTTGCCGCCATTTATTATCGGCTAATTTTTTTTTCGAAGTGCGGAATTTTTTTTTAATATAGGCAAATAAGGCTTCAGCTTACAGTACGCTTTCTACATATCCTGAAATATATTCAAGACTAAAATAGATTAAGTAGCATGGAACCTCTGCTCATGCAGCTGCCGAATTAAAAAAAAACCCAATCTGGTGTCTTCACCAGCAAAGCTGGGCTATATTTTCAAAGAAAGAAATCGCTATTGACAAGTTTGCTTCTGGGAAAGGTGTCAAAATCCCATTCTTCATTGTATGTATGAGGACCGTTGGAGACAAGGAACTTTTAGGACGTTAATTCATCACTTACTAAGCGTCGCGACAATTTCTTGCTTCCTGGTGGACGTCACCAGTGGCGGACAACACTTGAGTAGCCGGGACGGGTGTGGGCAAGCATCAGCGAGAAAGAAATGTGATGGGAAATTATTTGTGGTGCAGGAGTTCACATTACACATTCCAGCGGCATAACAGTATGCGCACTAAATTTTAATTTTCGGACCACCATCAGGCAAAATATTCGCCGTGCGGACTATTGGCTATTTACGTAATATACTGATTCCAGGCATATCAGAAATTATAATGACATAAATAGATAATTTAGATTTACGAAGTACCCGGAAGCAGTGATTCTCTTGGTAACTTTAGTAATTTTAATGGTGCTAAAGCCTGGAAAAATAATTTGCACGGCAAATAAATTTTTTGTTTATTTTTTAGCGGAATTGACTAGATCTACCTTTTTGAATCCCGAAACTCGACAGTTTCGGTCTGTGATTCATCATAGCCGTATTCTTCCAGCCGTAATCTTCCTTTTTTTTTCACTCAATACGAGACTACCTGAAACCTTGGAGCAAGAAGTTGAATTCTTACCCCTCCTGCACAACTCTACGGATATCTTGTACGCGCTAAATGGATGATTTAAAGCAGGAGCTAACAAGGAGCGGCGATAGACAGAACAGCCCACCAGTCTTAATGCACTTTAAACGGTCCCTCGTGGCGTTCCCCATTGCACTTTCCGTCTGAACTAGCATGACGCATATTAAGATCAACTGGGGCTAATAGGCCCATATTTCTTGCCCTTAAAATACAAAATATGAATATTCCAGGAAACACCACTGCTCGAGTGGCTAGCTAAGACAACGAGCCTCATTAAACTATACAGAAAACAGACCGCCTGGCCCATTCCCTGCAGCGGAAGGCACTTAAGAGCACATTTCCATGAGGAGGTCCTAGAGTGGGTTGCACTGTTTAGCGCACGTTTCATAGACTCGCCGGGTTACAGAGACAATCCTGTGTGGTGTGCAGGAAATCTCGTCAGTCTGCAAGGTGTGCGTTGCACACTCTGTACTTTCTGCTCTACTTCTTTCTACTCCCTGCCGCGTTACTTTCGCTGATGGTCTTACAATCCTAACCAACTCTCTTCCCCAGTGCTGGTGTGCTGCAAAAATGCTTTATTATCATTTTCCTATGGATGCAGAATCTCATGAGCGATGCTGTCAGGCCCCAGTGTTATTTGCAGTGCCAAATATGTGGTTCTAGCGCCATCATTCTGGAGCCTATCCTCTCCATCCACGACAGAAATGGCTAATGCAACGCCCATATAGAGTTGATATGCGAACCGATTGTGACAGCCCTGTTTTTCACGCAATATTTTTGCAGCCGCAAAGCTGTAAAGCCTCGCAGAGTGCACCGCAATACAGCCAATTTAGTTATTTATTTACCACGTCCATTCTTCACATAGGGCATCCGTATGGTGAAGTGCGTGCGGTTCATTTCATTCAATACTCTCTTTTGATTTTTCTTGTACGCATTTACACCTCATTTCGCCACCTGCCCATCGGCACCACGCATGAGTACTTAACTTAATGGCTCGAGTAAGCTAAGTATTGAAAAACCGAACGCAAAACATGCCCCCAAAATAATCCCTATGAATTCGAAGTACCCACTAAAAGAAAGAAGGTGTTGGAATTTTTTTACTAATGGAGCATCTGATAAGACAGTGCTCCCTTTTGTCGTCCGTCAAAGTAACAAATTTTCACCGTTAATCATCCCTGGATGCATGTAAAGCGGAATAAATTTACCCGAAGTATTAAATTTACGTGCGAAGAACCTGTCGAAGGGAAAAACCTCCTGTTTACCAAAAAAACACAGGCATCTGTGATGACCCAAAGTCTCAGCAAAATAAACATATAAAATTCTGACCATTCATTTAACCGACCACTCATTTAACCGGGGGAAATAAAATTACATACACAATCAACCAAACTTACGACAGTGATTTCCTTTCATACTAGGCCAATAGCAGCTAGAGTAAAACCAGAGCGCATTTTTCATCCAAAGCGAGAAGATGCTTCCTTAAGAGGGCGAAGGAGTGGGCAACAATGGTGAATAATTTCTATTGGCCGAGCATCCGTGGCATCCCGACGTAAGGCGCAAGAGTTTGCCTTCTCCAAAAACTAATTTTTCTTACTTAAGTGCCATATTAGTTATGCCGCCTTCTCGATTATCACAATGTTTTTTTAATTACAGAACTATTGAGCGGATACACGGTTCAACTTACGCCTTCAATAAATACCTCCTGCCAACTACTATCGCAGGGTGGAACTTATTTGTCGCATTGCCACTAAAAGAAATTACAAAAATTCAAACAGATATTAATAAATCATTTTTTCATTAGCTCCCCTTTCACATTTTCTTATGGACTTAGTAACTTATTTCTTCGTTTATTTTAACACATCTCTAACAATACACATTGCTGTACACATTACAAAGAACTGTTTTACTCGTGTCTGCTATTTATAGTTACATGTTTTAGGTATTGTGATCTGTTATGCACCTCCTGTCTACCCTGCAATTTTTACCTTATATCGTGCTTCATCAGGGACCCTAATTAGCAAATAAATGTGATGATGACGTCTATTATTTAGAAGATGGGTGAAAGGCGCACTAGCTCTTGGCTGTATTTATCTATGTTGATAGAGTTGTTATATGCACCGAACGTAAAATGCGTTCAACATCCGAACGTGGACATAAGCGCCGCGCACAGACGTCTAATAAAAGCACCACTAACGTTATCTTCACAGTCGCATCCTCAAAAATTTAGCATTTTTTTTTCGTTTACGAAAGCAGGAATATTGACGCAGGTGTGTCTTTTTTAGGATCCTTCGGGGCAGTTTCTAGTTTTTTAAAACTATTTTGTTATGATTGGCGACGAGTCAGGGCCACTAAAAATAAGCCAGCGTCTTTCACGTTTTTGATATCCGTGTTAGCCTATTGACGGCTTTTAGGTTCTTTTCTGCAGTGCAGTTTACGTGTTCTGCGTATAACAGCTGCAGCTTCGTAATAAAGTTTATCCGGAGGTCAGCTGTTGTCTTCTCTCCTTTTAACACACTGCGCCCACTACGCTGTCACCAGTTGCTGCACATCTCTAACTAGTTCAGACCTACACTCTTGGCTGGCCGAAAAAAAATAAGTTACTTAGTGCCACATCCAGTAAAACGATATTTTTCAAGGCTTCAGAGGCAGAACCAACAAGGGCGAACTTGTTTACAGGGTCTGTTATGAAAGTAGTAGGACTCATTTTTTTAAATGAAATTTATTCAAGAGAATAGTACAAACGATTAGAATATTTTAAAGTAGCACCCTTCCGCACCTACACGCTGCTTCCAACGAGTTTTCCAGTTTTCGTACGCCTCCAGGAACGCCTGGACCGGAATGCTGTTCAGCTCCCTCGTCACGGCCTGTTGAACCGCCTCTACCGATCCGTGATGCTTCCCCTTGTGCGTCGATTTTATTCTCGGGAATAGAAAAAAGTCTGGTGGGGCCAAGTCGGGGCTGTAGGGGGCTGAGGCAGCGTTGCCGCCTTGTGCTGGACAAAAAATCGGGGTCCTAATTCACATAATGAAGAAGATCCTGGCAGATCGCTTTCCTCTTGGCCTTTTGCTCCTCTGACAACACTCCCGGCACCAACTTCTCGCACACTTTCCTCATGGCTACGTTTTCTGTCACGATCTCAATAACTTGGATTTGAGGAATGCTCAAGTCATTAGCAACGTTCTGATACTCATCCTACGATCACTGTTCCGTAAATTTTTCACTCGCTACACATTTTCGTTGGTCTTGCTGGCCGAAGGGCGTCCGGAGCGGTCGTCGTCTTCCACTTTTTCCTGACCTTCTCAGAACAGCTTGTGCCACCAAAAAAACACCTGATATACCCATGGAAGCGTCACCGTAGGCCTCTTTAATCATGTCGTGAGTCTCTTTGCCCGTTTTACCAATATTTACGCAAAATGTGATCGTGTATCGCTGATGTAGTAAACGCTCTATGATTCTGCGTGACGAGACGTTTCGACAGGGGTTCACAATACAAGCGACCTGCTCTCTTCAACGCCCGAGAGCCGACTGCCGATTTTCCCCAGCATTCCCAATATCCCCCTTCAACGATCCTGCACGCGCAGACTGCCTCTCGTCCGGCCATTCGCCCAGGAAAAAACCAGTCTTACTACTTTCAGAACAGATCATGTACTTCTTTCTCTGACGCAGTTGGGTCCGCTCTTTCTGAACTGCCATAAAAGAAACTTCGGAGCTGCTAACGTCGGCTGTTTTGTTTTTCAGCATTCAGCTGCGAAATGAGAAAGCTATGACGGTCACTGCCGCCACTATTGTTTGCGTCTGTGATGTCCGTCTTTTACTGCAAGTTCGCGCGGCCGCATAAACTTTGAGTTAGGTTTGAGCACGCGAAAAACATTGTCGGCGTCTAACGACAAGCAGCTGGACGAAACTCTAGTTGAGTTGTTGTTAGAGCTCTGCGGTTTCAGCCAGTGGGCCGCTGGGCCACCCAGGGTCGAGCTTGGAAAATGAACGTGAATTAATTACGGTGTAACGGGTGGGCTGCAACGAGGCCGCGGCTCGTTTTAAGCGAAGGAATGCTGCCAGAGGACGTTGCCCGCCATGCTGGCGCACCACCCAGGCGCCGCTGAGTGAGATGTGTTGTGTGTAGATGGAAAGGCTTGTTAATTGCTAGTACCCTTCGGTAATTCATCCCATCTCACTCTCTACAAAAAATCGCCAAGGCAATTTTTAGCTCGTCACTGATTCATGAACATTTGTTTCTGCCATAATTCACATCTGGCTGTCATATTTTATTTTCCTCGAATACACGCGAGGGTAGCGGCCTTATGTCCCGTGCACGCTAATTTTGGGAGTGATTATGTGGGCTTTTAAAATAATTTTTCTGGGGAAAAATGAACCAGTTGCGATCTTGACCTAGGTGGCTGTGATGACGTCGCATAGCACTCTATTTAGGATTACGCAGGCGCAGTGAGCAGCATCAGACAGAATGGGACGGACATTCAGTCGAACAGAGTTGAGCGGAATTACGTTTTCTCTTGTAACTGTACTATCGTGGGCAAAAGCAGAGAGACCTCCCTCCCGTCTAAGTTCCGTCCCGTGCCGCTCGGTTAGGGCTTTCTCGACACCGGAAGTGCTCTGAAAGGTGGCGCCCCCATGCAGAGTGGCACGGGCCTGAACTTGGAGAGGGTTCGACCGCTTTTGCCACGATGGTAAATAGTGAAGTATTATTGCTCCCTCTTAACGTGCTAACTTTGCTTTACCAACCTGGCAAAGACTAAATATTTCTTTAACAATAGCGTGTAAGCCATTCAACAAGGATCGGAAATGTTAAAGCATTGTGTGACGGCTAATTCAAGAAATCCGCTGCGCAAAAAGGAAATCAGGTGCATTTTAGTTAGCCGCCTTGTTCAACGACTAGTTGCGCTTTTACGGCGTGAGCCTTTAAAAGAAGCCCAGCTTGAGGTTTCGTGCTAACGAGGTGCGTATAATTTAGCGCCGACCCATGCAGCAAAGCTGGAGGATCGCTATTCATCAGCTTTTTGCAAGTATGTGAATAGAGAAATCGACTATGAGGCCTTGAAAACCGGACTGCTCAAGTGTATTTTAAGCAGGATTGTGAAGTACATTTTACATCTCTCCAACTCTCGAACATGTTGCTGCACTGTAAAGAACGACTGCGCCATCTGTCGGTGGTTGCGGTGCACTACTGCTTCATGGAAGCATAAAGTAATTTCGCATGGACTCAGTATTGAATCCCGGCGCACTTCGATGAAGGCGAATTCAAAAATGTCCGTTTGCTGTGTGCGATGGCAGACCACAAAAAAAAAAAAAAAACCTCAGGAGGTCTAAATTGAACCGGCTCGAAGCTTTGGCGCCTCTGGTAGCTTAGGAGCAGTCTGAGAAATTTAACCTTGCGTGCCACCTCATATCATTTTTGACACCCAGTTTGTTTAGTGTAATGCATTTTAATTTTTCTGCATTTCTCAAGTACTTATGTAATCCCACGTAACTCTATGTATTATTCCCTCCATGAGGTAATTCCAGGCCAGCCTTCAAGACAAAAAGAAATAATAACAAATTTGGAGCAGGCAATAATAAACTTTAATTTTATTTCCGACGGTTAGTTTTACAACTCACGGCGGCGGAGTACTCAATATTAACGTTTAGGTGGCATAATGTGCGATATGATGTACATCTAAAATAAACATTAAACATAAACTCACACTAATTTGCGTTCCGGGAAAAGTCATTGTGTAGATTATTGGGAATTTCGTATTTTATGTATAACTGCAAGCAAGCAAGTTACTCTTTTTGTGTTACGTCCACCATATTAACGGCCCATGGACAACAGTAACTGCAGATAAACAAATAGGTAATAAATAAATAAAATAAACAAAGAAACAGCATATGACACTTGTCCTCGACGCGCAGAACAGTACAGAAGACAAGAACTGTAGAAAAGTACACAAGAGAAGGGGTGAAGCAGTGCATAAAACAAGGATTTCTCCGTCGGTGCCACTAAATGAAGTGCCGTTTTCGCGGTGGGTACTGGAATGACGTTTCTGAAGTGGCAGCTCCTGATGTTGTCTTGAGCCTAATTGCATGGTTCAGTATGCCGCATTGTGAAGATATAAGCGCATAGAAATCGTCGTCGTTGGGAATCTAAAGGGAACGACAGAAACAGCAGTGCGGAGAGTCTCTATTTTGAATGAGAGGAGAATCAAGGGAAATGGAACCCACGTGTGCCCCACTTAGCCCTGGATTCATCGGGAGGTGGGACTTCATTAGCGCAATCATTAGAGACCTCGGCTTGAGTGTGTATCGGGAGAACAGGAAGCACTGGTTCGTATTTACCCCTGTAATGAAGTTAACTGTAATGTCGGACACTGGGTTTAATGAAGGCAAGGAAAACATGAACCGATGGAGCATCGCCTTTTTGTTGGTGTCCGGTTTTCGCTTCGCTGATGCTTATCCTATGTTTTGCTGCACACGAAGAAGAAGAATTGAGAAACTTGTTTTATTGCTTCTAGACTCGGTGTAAAAAGAAATGCGTATTAAGACGGAATGAAACGTTGTAGGTCTGATTTGAGTTTTTTTTTTATGTTAAAGAGAGCCATTTCTCCTGTATTGCACTTACCAATGTCTGTAATGCAATTACGGATCACTAGCGGCATGTACGTGCGGAAAAACTTAATTTCACTACATTTCGTCGGCGCTAAAACGATCTCAATAAAAAATGTTTCCCTGGGAGAAGCCGGAATAGTTTTTATTGACTGGAAAAGAAATTATCTTCGGGACAGTGAGTGTCTGTTTTTAAGGATATGACGCTAAAGCGATAATGGGTCCCGTCAGTGGTTCCAATTTCTCTCTTTAACATGTTACTCGATCACGGGCTTTATTAGTGCTCATAGATCGCATGACGCCCCAACATCACGTGACACGAGCTTGCAGTCGTTCGGGTACACTCGCCCCTAACCGACATGCCCTTTGCTGCTCGCTAATCACTACTGCCAAAAGTAGTGCCGCTCTAATCCCAAACATCCTCATTAGCATACAGTCGTAAGCTACTACATACTCGTAATATGATAAACCACAAAACATTCATGCCAATCTCTGCTTTAACCAAGCCATTCGATCGTGCTTGTGGGCATGCAGAGCGACAGCGTGATGCTGGTGTGATAATGTATGAATGTTTTGGAGGGTGCAATACGGTTAAGTAAAACTAGAATCCTGTCGGTGTTGTTGCACCTAAAATCCGTAGAGAAAAAAATGCCTGCGTTGACTAGGGGCAGCGTGTCTCTGTCGCAATCCAATAATCAGGGGTTCGATCTCTCAAGGATTGCCCCAATTTTCTTTTTGCGTTTATTTATATACTTAAAAGTCGAATAACGTTTAGTCATGCTGGAAGCTTGTAATGACAATTTATGTGATATTTTAAATAACTTTTCAATTGCGCCGCCCGACGTGTGACGTAAAACCTTTTCGACAAAACCGAAGTTTCGCGAAACGACAACGCTGGGCGACTCCGACGGGATTCCACATTCCCCGCTAAACGGGAACCTTGAAAATGTCGCATTAAAATGTTGCTTTTGCTCCATGAGTCGAGCAAGTCGAGCTCTAAGAGTCGAGGAGCATTCTAGCCTCCGTTTCACGCCTAACCCACGTGACCACTTTTCGCTATTTAGTATAGTGTTCTCCCAGCAGAGCGGGATGGACCGATTACGGGGTCGCCGGCCCGCATTTGCGGGGGGGCCCAAAGGTAATGGCAGATTTTGAACTTTGAGGAGTTGGTGCAGTAAGTGAGGCGCAAGGTGGGATGGATGCAGGTTGCTATTACCGGCGCTACGTACCAGCTGATCTGGAGGTACAGGGTAAGTCAAAAGTTCCAAGGCCACAGGGTTTGCTTTCCACTAGCATAGTCGGGCCGTTGAGGTACCCTCGAAGCTCAAAATATCTGTAGAGAATAGAAGAAAGATCGTTCTACCATCTGAGAACCTTGATAGCTTTATCGGAGTCTTAAGTGACAGGATATACTGATGAAAAGTGGACCATGTGGCCTGGGAACTTTTGACCAACCCTGTACCTTCAGTCTGCGCTTTCGTCAGGTGTAAGGGAGTGGGGAGTGGTGGGTAAAGGCGCTTATTCTCGCGGTAGTAAGTTGTAACCGCGCGATAGTTTGGTATGCCGTCGGAACCGCTTGCGCAGGAATTGGACGAGGGTTCTATTAACATCGGAAAGAGGTTTCTTTCATTACCCTCGTGTCCAGGTCCGCACGTAGTGGTTGTGGAGTGTTGCAAGGCGAGTGGGTGTTCGAATATTCTGGACCCTGATTCCGGGTGCGCAGCCACCTTTGTGGGGTGTGTAGGGATGTCCGACGAGGCTGCCGCAGCACTGACAGTCCCGCTAACGTGGTGGAGCGCCGCGCCCGTATTTATTAATTAATTAATTAATTTATTTATTTTACCCTCAGGGCAAAGCATTACAGAGGGGAGAGAGTAATACATAATAACACTGAAAATACAAACAACAGCAGAGAACAGCAAAGTGCCAAAATATAAATAAGTTAGAATAAGTGATAAACACGATATATCATTCAATAGAAGCGGTAACAGCAGTACGAAACAATACAGGGTCAGGAATTGTGGCAACTGAAGAAGGAAGGTGGTTCCAGTCATATGACGTACGAGGAATAAAAGAATCCGAGAATGTTTTAGTTTTGCATGTAGAAATGCCTAGCTTATGTATGTGATCTGCGCGGCGTGAAATATATGAAGAAGGAATAAGTAACTCACAGCGAAAGGACTCATGATGAAATATTTTGTGAAAAAGGCACAGGCGTGCAATTTTGCGTGGGGATGCAAGTGAAGTTAGGCCCAATGTAGTCTTCATAGCCGTTACCCTTGACGTACGCCGGTAGACAGAGAGAATAAAACGCGCTGATTTGTATTTTATCATCTGTTTTACCATCTGACAATGCGACAACTGTGGCTAGTTGGTGTTCCGTACCTGTAGTACAAATGTGCGGCGGCCTCCCAATTGGCAGGTGAGGTGTTACTCGCGGCTCGTCTTCTTTCCGAGTGCACCAGAGAAGGTGTATCCGAATGAAGCAGCGTGTTTATGTAGGAAACCCGCTTTTTACTCAACTCCTTGAATGGGACTCTTAATCGCGTTCTTTTTCTTATGATTTTTCTCGTCTCTTTTCAGTTAAGACGGTCTGGAAGGCGTATTGCTAAGCCGCGCTGCTTTTTCCTAGCTTGTGTTTCGCTTCTTGATGCACGCCTGCTACTGTTTTGACACTATCTAGGTAGGTTTTAGATTGGGCACTGTCTAAATTGGATGGGATACTCTACTGCTGTCGCTGCCAACTTTCCGTCATGAGGTTGTGGAGTTACAATAAGGGAAAAAATACGTTTTCCCTGCTTATCTGCTGCTGACAGTTCAAACTGCCGGGCCGCTTCCTGTGATTGCTAGCACTACCACGCGCGCACGCTGACCATGGCGGGCCATGCTCTTGAAAGCAATGGGCCAACGACACTTTTTAAACACAAGAGTGCATTTATAGCTGCTACAACAATAACCTTGGCTAGCGAGAAAACACATTCGCGCTTATCTGATTCAAGGTCATCCGTTTGACCAGCGGGATTACGAGTTGGCGTTCGCCTGCTCTAAGCAGGGAAGACGTTCTGAAGACGGATGTGGCGAGCTTGAGGGACGTGCCCACGAGGCTTCGCCCCGCTTGCGAAGAACGGAGCCACTCCGAAACGTCTGAACACGTCGAGTTTCCAGCGGCCGCAACAGATATTCCGACTGTGCGGCTATTGCTTCTGCGATGCTGGCGTTCTCGCTTCATACTTAAGGTAACTGCGGCGGAGAATTCCGTCCTTGGGGGGAATATGAATTAAAGGGAACAAATAGAGGCGAGTTCCCACTAGTTACGAGTCTCATAAACCGACTGAGACTGCTTTCTCAGTCAATTTCGCAAGACTGTTACGGTATCGTTGTTACCTAATGCTGGTTATTTGCTCGCCACCACTGACGCTATCTTCTTATTGACTTTCACACCTTGAATCAAGAAGTCATCCCACAAAAAAAATGCACAAAGTGGTATGAATCTAGCCCCACATTTTCGCAGCCTATTTTTGCAGAGAGGGGAACACAGACGGCTGGGTTGTCAGCTTAACCTGTCATCGCAACTTTACGATTTGTTTGTACGTTCATCTTGCTGGCCATACTTGAAGCTCTGTATCACCACCAACTATAATAGAGCACACATGAAGACCATATTAAGGGTTTGCATGGCAGCTTGAAGTGAAGCACGATGTATTCATGGAACGATTAGGAGCTGTGCGAATTTTATTGTGCTTAGAGGAAGACTTTTTATTCGACCGGTAAATGGAAAGTGTGTTGCTATTCCTGGCATCCTTCAACACTTTGAAAGCAGTAGAGATTTCCTGGCTTTTCGCTTCATTTCTGTCAGGCTGTGAGCTGCATGACTAAAAGTAAATTTATACCGAACTAGAAAAAGGCTTTTGCGCAGAAATCTTGTTTTAAATTTTTCTTATTTTCTAGCCCTGAGATCCATCTTACACCTTATAGCTTCTTTGCTCCTGCTTCTGGCAGTGTTCAAGAGCAAGGTACTGACCATTCAGATAATTTTCTTGCACTTTATTTGCAGTTGTAGTTGAACCTGGACCAGTGCCGACCGGCTACTTGACAGTTAGTGCAGCATTTAGTTTTCCAAGTTTTACTTTACCCTCTTTAATAACTGCGTGACACTAGCCATAAGAGCTGCCAGATGCGGAGCTTCAACGAGAAGCTTGAATAGAGGTAAAAAGGTAAAAAAAAAGTGAGCACATAAAGAAAGTGCTTTTCAGATTAGGTCCGGGCTGCTTATACTCCTTTTCGATTGACACAGCGCTCCACGAAGCATGTATTTGCTTTTAAGCTACATTAACGCAAAAAAAAAACATGAATGGGCGAGCAGTGGCTAACAATGTTTCGCACTTAGGTAAAAAAAATGGAACGAGCAACCATTACCTTGTTACTTTCTAATTATTCCCGAACTTCACTTCGTTGCTTCTAATCGCCTCGAGCCTTGATGGTCCGGTGGTTAGCTAGCTAAATCCTCTGCTAACGTTTTCATAATGAAGGTGGCATTACGGCAAATCTCTATCGAGTCTTTTTATTGGTACAAATCTAATAAATTCTGAAATTTCATGACTTTATGTTGAGAGTGTGATGCTAGTGAGAAATGTTATAGCTTTAAAACTTTTGACTCCTCTATCTGATGCATAAGCATGCAGGTTTCGGCGTGGTTTCAATAACTGTTAAAAAAAACGCCTGCCATACTAATTCCTATCTGGGGAGCGAAAAAAATTAGAACAATCTCAGTATCGCAACGCCTCAACAAAGAACACTCTAAAGGCAGCCTCATAACTAGACGCAGCGGATGACTGCGCATGGCTACGGCGCGCATGGACCTTTTGGCTGAAGTATAATTGGACAGCATTTCTAATCAGCAGCGGCCGAACGCCGTAGTTTGGTATTACAACATGCTAAATATATGCCCTCCTTAGTTTCCCCCGAGTACACCCCTAACCCACGACAACGTTTGTCATAAAGATATTGCTCTAATGACGCCTATTTTTAGAGCAGCGAGAGAAGTCTGTAAAAAGATGGTGGTCTCTGGCGAAGGTGCCTTTAAGAAACAGAAGGTCAAATTCTGATGGCCCGTTATAAGCGAACAAAGTGTGTGAGAGAGGATCGAAGTGCATGCGTGGGGCTGTTCAAAAACCCGTTCACACTCCCGGGGTTCTATCGATCAGCGGCTGTCGCTGAAAGCAAAAGGAGGTCAAGCTTACGGGAGTCATCCATGAAATTGATGGATTGTAGAAAGCGATCGAGGTGGAGGTTACGCACGCCAAGACCTCCAATCGGGGCACTTATTTGAAGGCTTTCGCGCGTTTGTGAGCATAAAGACGCCCACGTCGGTCACAAGGCGATTCCAAAGAACGGTTTCTGCTGATGTAGTTAAGCCGTACCGGATACGCAGGTTCTTAGAAACTGCATCAAGCGAACCGGATTTGATATGGTGTCACCTTAGCCAGATGGCCACCGCACAATTAAGAGGTTTGCTCTGATATTTAATGTCATCATTCTACATGCTGGAATTACTTCATGCCCTTTTGGCTGAAGCCTACCAGCCCGCTACAGCAGCGTTTTGTAAGAAACTGGTGAGAAATCAAGAATGGTTCAATCCTTACGAGCCGATTTACGATGGAAAAGCACATACAAAAAATCCATCTTTAGCGGAGTCACCGCAATTGTCATTAGATTACAAAAGAAGGAGTAATTACTCTAATCATAAATTACTTCTAATTAGTGATTTTAACGAACTCATCCACACGAAAGCCCGGGATGGGTTCAGTATAACGGTTCACACCTCAACATTGTGCCGTCTAGTACCAAAATATAGGTTAATGCGGGGTAGGCTGCGACAACGAAACAGATTATTTTCGTATAAACAATGTCGAGGAAAAGCATGTATTTTCCACAGCTCAGCTTCGGAATCTTCAGAGTGCACTGAGCGCTGAAGGATAAAAAATGCACTTTCTCCTTATCGACAGCAGATATCAGCATCAAATGCTTTTCGGTACCAGCGTCGCACATTTATGAGATTGTATCTGGTGGCAAAGTAAAGACGCATGTCGGCCGAACACAACCCTAACTCCGCACCGTCGCCAGGTCGACTGGGTGCAACGTACAGGACCACTACCTTTACAACGGGTTTTGCGCCGCGCCCTAGGATGGCGCCATGGTTCCGCACGAGATTGGTTTCCTCAATGCCCGCGCCTCAGTCGATACAGGTTATCCGCCCGTCAGATACGTGCGGTGCTGTCGTCTTGGCTCACATGTCGCTACGAGTGCGCGTTGTGCGTGTGCCGCTCGTAGTGCAGGAAAGATAGTAGGCCCCTTCCTAAGCAGCACAGGTCATTGGCCCATAATTGCAAAGGGACTCTGGTCCTTTGCCAATACGTTTAAAATATTGGGCCGATCACGTGTGATGTTTGGGTTAGCTCCGGGCATTGGCTTCGCTCACCATGGAACAAGCTAGACGATGTTCGGGGAAGAAGTGAAATTCGTTGACCGTTCAAGATTACGAGTCTTTATTCACAAATTACACTAGGAGGGCCTAACACACTCAAGGTATATTTTACAAGGGTGAAAATATGCGTCGCTTTACAGGGACCTGAATTGTCTGCAATCACCGGAAAGTAGCTAATAAAAAAAAACAAATTTACTTCGCATAAGACCCCTCTTTCGAAGTGTTGCCATTTGGTTTCATGGGACAGTCTTGTGAAATGCGCAAGTCCTCATTATATTCGCTTCCTGAAAGACTGCGAGGGCAACTGCCAAATTTAGGTGGTGCTGTTATTTCACAATGTACTAGCAGAACAACTGGCGCGGACCTTAAGAAGCATCCTAGAATGCATTTTACTGCTCCTGGAATTAATGAACTGCGCAGAATCAAGCTATTCCTATTCTCATTCGGCGCAGCTGAAGTGATCGACAGCGCGGAACTTTTGCTGGTTCTTCTAACATGACCAACCCCCGATGATCTATGCCTGCAAATGAGACGGAAAAACACGTGGGAAGAATTAACAGACAGGGTATCAGAGAAATAAAACTGCCTGCAAAGCCCTGCTACGTACGGCGATCCTTCTTTGCATGTTTGCTTTTTGAAGCGAAAAGCTTGACTACCCGCCCCACAGCCACGCTTCGCGTGAGCCGCCGGAGCCAAAATTAGCCACAGCTGCGCATGCGCGAAACCGAGTGACGTCACGCGCAGCGCAAGGTGGCCGCAGCCGCCGCCGCGCCGACTCCGCCGCCTGACCTTTCGGCGCAGCCGCGCAGAGTTCACGCTAGTTCTTTAGTACTTTGTTTTTTAGCCGAAAGTGCTGTGGCGGGAAGCTGCTGTTATGTAATATTATTAGGATCAGGTTATTTAACCCACCTGCCTACAATATACCCACCTACCTACGAAAGCATGAAAGTGCCTCGTCAAGTGTGGATGCTTCGAAAAGCGTGGAAGCAGTTTATTCTTATCCAAAAACAATGTTTGTACTCCATCTTCTGCTGCGAAACCCGCTTACGGTTTATCAGTCACTATACTAGCATGGGTTAGTCAAGCGCCCGGCTGTGACTCGAATAAAGTATATGTCTTCCTGCGGTAAGTAGCTTGCTCATTTTTTTCCCCGCATTCGTTTCACTTCAGTACACCCTGCGGTACACCGACAGGAGCAGAGAGCTAAAGGAATTCGTGGAAAGCTTAATTCCCCGCGCAACGCGGAAGCGGAAGTGTGGACAGGGAGGATGATCACAGCTGAAAGAATGCTGTCAGGGAAGGCGGCGACCTGTCAATCCATGATAAATGTTGAGGGCGCTGATTTAAGCTGCCGTGGAATTCTGGATTCGAAGTGCCAGCCCGAAAGTCGGGGGCTCAACAATACGGGAATAACGAAATGAATAATGGTTCGTTATAATGCTCCACATTGTAGCAGAAGCGGCCTTTTGCCGAAAAAAACAAAATTCAGACGACAAGAGCTCTCCTCTCTTGGGATAAAAGTAGGAGAGAGACGTTCTGGGGAAAAAGAATTATAAAGATTGATAAAAAGAAAAGTCCCCACACCACCTATAACTTATCAAAAAAGAAAGAAGAAAAATTGAAGAACGAGACAGATGCTTAGAGATGGATTTTTGGGAAAGAAATGAAAGTACCCTTCAAGTACAAAAATGCTACGCATGTGAAACGGTAGCTATATGAAAAAGAGAAGCAGTAAAATGTACAATAATTGTATAACAGAAAATATGATCTCAAAGGTAGAACGGTGTCGTAGAAAGTGCGATGAATTTTGTCACAACTGTCTGTGAAAAATCAACAATGTTCCCATTTCATCGCTGGAGCATTTCTCTGTTGCTTTTTTTTAAGGGGGGCTTCCTTCGACTACACTGCCATGTTTAAGGGTTTGCGCGCGGAACTAACTGGGCTGTAGTATTGCCACACGTCTCAGCTAGGAAATGAACTTCATTAAAACTTCTTTTTGGGCGAGTTGGTGCCAGTGGGTCTGTGTTTGCGCTATAATATTTTACTAAATAACTCAGCTGGGAGAGAGAAAGATTTCGTTCTCCTTAGAGAAAGTTCATCTTTCATACTGAAAGGGCCCATTGCAGTACCACGAGTGCGATAAACGCTCAGAAAAGCAGAAAAAAGCGTGGTTTGAGACGAGTCGTATAAGGAAAATCTTCATTGCGGACAACTCTTCTTGTCTAGTACAACTCTTTTTGTTTGCAACCTATTCTGGTCGCATTCTTTCGTACTCACATGAGAGCTGATATTTATATTGCACGCAGCGAAAAAACACACGAAAAAAGAAATAAGAGAAGAGCTTGATTACTTTATTTCAATTTTTATTGCTCTTTGTATTGCTCTTTTTCTTGCCCACTCGAGCACCTACATGGTCTTAAAGTGCATTGAAGTCTTACCGCGTGATGTTAAATAATGCACGTTTCAAATAATAACTATGTGGACTCTGCACGAAGGAGCAATACGAAGGAGCGCTGCACAAAACAATTTTCAGCTATGAAGAATTTTGCATAGCCTATAACAAAACATACCTCGCTTTCCTTGGTCATCATTGTTTTAGTGCTACCAGATAACCGTAAGCACCGGAGGTTGCTGTAGCGGAAAGATAGCGGTGCGTTTGTATGCGGGCGTGTATATTAGAGAAGACCTGACAGTGCTTATAAATCCACGCCAGATAGCGGGTAAAGGCTGCTATTGTGTGAAGTGCGGGTCGAGCGTTTAAATAAAAACATTCTAAGAATGCTGCTGCTATCTAAAGCTGTGACGTCATCGCTTTCAGCAATGAACTCTCTCAGGAAGCAGGCAGCAATTTATAAACGAGTGCACAGGAATTTCAGTAGCTTTCGCAACCTTTGATCCGACGATACTGGCTTTATAATGGAGCGTCTTTTCACTTCACATTCTCAAGTTCACATTCCTTTGGCTGCAAATAATATGCGAAAGCGAACGAAAAGCCGTCACAGTTGCCATAGGTTTCAAAACGAGGCTGATGCTGCTCTGGCATGCGCTGGATAAGGGAAAAATTAAACTATATGTTGTTCTCTAGCAAGGCCGCTAGCAAGGCCGCTTAATCCTAGCTTTGCACTAGTTTGGCGCCTACGGACCACTTTCGTAATGTCTTCAGATTTACAGAGTAGAAGACAAGATTCGTGTCATGCGTCGCTGGTGAGGTAAACAACTTTAAATTACACTGGTAAATTTAGGCTACGGAACGCCAATCTATAATGAATTCTAGCACGATGCATCTATCTCGCCTGAACGAAAGAAGACTAGCGCTCTCACAGGAAATTTTCCTAGGGGATTATCTGTGATAGCGAAATGTAGAGGGGAATATAGCTTCCATAAAAAAAGAGCCAAAGCGCCTTCCAAAACTAGCTAGAAAGCACTGTCGGAGAACCTTAATACTCGACAGCAATCGCCGCATAACATTGCAAACGTTCGGCACCTCGGCTGCTCACTGGTGAATTCTTAGATTATAACATGGTTGGTGAGGCCCTGAGTGCCAATGATAGACCGGAGCGTGTGACCAGGAATTTACGACCAGGAACTTACTTTCGTTAGCTGCCCGGTCACACGCATTCTGGTGCAAGGTAGCCGAGACTTTCGACGAGCCGCGGTTGATGATACAGATACGTCTCCATTAGAACACCACTCAAACATGACTTGGCGACTGCGACATACAGATCGAAAATGTGCTATATTTGGAAGTGGGAATTAAAGCCCATCACATACACGTTGTCTGCAGGCTGAATATTGGAGGCGTGCTAAAACATAAATACGCGGCCTCTGTTTCACGGAAAGGGATGACGAGGGATGATTTTCCACAATTTAAATGAGTTAGCATGCTTGAACTCGAGTGAGCACCTCAAATGTGGTTACTTTTTATAACGTTATCTCATCGTGCGATCGTTGTTTTACTAGTATACAATAGAGCACCACGCGAACGACAGCCTTAAAGTGCTCAGTCCCTTTGTATGACACTGCTGTTTAGTCTTCAGAGGAGAGTTCAATGTAAGGATTTATCAAAAATCTTTGGGTGAGTGAACAGAAGATTGCGGACGCGTGCTTGACTTCGCCACGTAGAAAACAAGATCGTTCACAAGCAATGTGAAAAAGAAACTAAAGAAATGCCATATTTCCTTTGCCCTTGAGCCTCAATATCCGGCAAGAGGATGTTCGGAGCAGCGTGACTCTGCAGTCGCGTTAGATGCAATGAATTTTGCTTCTGAAGCGGAAATGAGAAACCCATCTCAGCGCGCTTGCGCAACGCCAAGGAAGGATTAGCGCGAAATGTTCGCTGTAGGAAAGGCTCAACTACTAGAAAAAAAAAACACGGAATTTTCTACGCGAGAACAAACACACGTACCGACGTTCGCGAAGACAGTGCCGCAGAAGCCACGAAAGAAAAAAGTATTTTCTCGCACATTAACGGGAGGAATCAAGTTAATACCGAACGGAAACTGCCGCTTTCATATCTGAATCTCCGGGGAAGTGCGACTTCATTAGCCGTCCTAATTACGAATCTCCTGGCGTCTCTGACCGAGTAAATAGTCGCCAAACAACCACTTTCTCTTCTAACGAAGTTACTCTGCATTAATCTGCTTTTATGTCCTTGTCAACAAACGAAGGCATTCTCATATGCTTTTTCAACAGCTGGAGGGCTAAGTCATTTCTGTACCTTGGATTGTTTTTCAAAAAGCTGCGCTTTAATAGTAAGTGCCCTGTACGCAGTCTTGTAGGAGATGCTCCCATCCCGTTTTGTTTATTTTCACTCAAAAATTTTTCTTGCCTCATCATTTCTTTCAGACCGGTACAGGTTTTAACCTTGAAAAGGTTCAGATTGACTACTTTCTCCGTAGTGTTATTCGCGTCGTGGCTGCCGAGTCGCCGGAAATGTTCATTATTGAATTTCGTTTCATTCAATGATTCATTACTTAAACCGCGCTAGATTCTAGTACGAAGACACTGGTGGGCTAAAAAAAATGTAATTATTTTCGCCGACAATGTCGGCGAAGCCGCACATGGGTAAAGATATGCGCCTCGGATGTGATTAGAGAATGCTCTGACCACCTGCGAACGCCGTGTTTAATGAGCGAGTAAATAATGGCCGCTACCGCTTTCTGAGTTTTGCAGTAATGTGTGATTAACGACCTACTCGAGTTCTGAGGGCGCGGAAAATTACCCCTCGAGGCTCTATGCATATGCAAGGTGCTCAAGCGATTTCTATGTCCGCGTTCGCATTAATCAGAACCGACTAACAAATAGCGATAGAATAAATGTAGGGAGCTATGTTCACACATCTTGTAATCACTATTACTGGCGAAAAACAGTGAAGTGAACACCACCAAGTAAGCAATTTTTCTTTTTAATTTGCTTTCTATTAAGTACCTCAAAAGTGCATTGCGCCATATATTCAAGGTGTTGATAACTTTTACAGCCTATTGCCTGCCCGTCTCTTCCATTCGGTGTCGGAATATCTGAAAATATTTTTTTTTTTTTTGCGGTGTGATGCGATGATGCCATTTGAAACAAACTTGATCTGATAACCATAAATGCGGTCAACCACGGCTGCACATCAGACGACAGTGTTGTTAGGTGCAATTTACGTTACTGGCTCACACAAATATATATTAATAATTGGTGTTCGCTGTCTAAAACAAACCGACAGTGGGAAAGCCATACTACACCTAATTTTTGAGCTTGACTCTTACTTTGAGAGCGTGTAGAAAAGGGAATGGTCACTCAAAGAAGAAGATATGATTTGAATGCGCCCTGGTCAATCCCCCGCCGGGGGGAATCGCCTCTAACATGGCGGAAAAAAAACTGAGGAGGGAGCATCCACCAACAGCCTTGAAGCCTAGTCTTAACAAGTAAAAATATAGTAAAAAAAAAGAGTCGGTTCCCGCATGACCACGCCACGTGACAGCGTGCCAGGAAATCTAGCACCGCTGCGCGCGCGCATGCGCGGCCTAGCACGGCAAACTGACGGTAGGTCAACCTCCACGCTGTAGACGCCCCGCGCCACAAGCAGCACATACGCACGCACTAAAACAAGCCAGTACCAAAACATAAAGGACTGACTGGGAGAGCGAACAACTGAGATAGAAAACGGCTTCATAAACACTCGGCTTGCGAACGCTGACCATCTGAGGTCACGCTCCCTCCTCAGGTTTTTTTCCCTCCATGGCCACTAAGCATGAGGACAAAATCATCATCACCATCCACTGCAATATCCGCGTCGAGCCATCCCTTTTCCTGGTCGGTCAGAGTTCGCACTATCATGAATTATAGTATGGCACGAAGCGCTATCTCTGCTCGAGTAGGCTTAAAACTATATTTTTCATATAATTGAGTAACGAGGAAACATTCCATTCGTGTTTCTCCGTACACGATATCATCCTTGGCAGCATTGTGATCCGGGTCATCGCCGACTAGCCTGCATTACAGGCTTTAAACGGTCGGTTTCAATCAAATGCGGCAAGATTTCAGCCACACTGCGACACGGCTGTTACTCAGTATCCACAGGAAGGGTAGTGGAGGAATAGCAATGTCTTTCATAATGAAAAAAAAAAAAGCGTCACCGAAGCACTTACGGCGAAGAAATAGAACTGAATAGTTGACGTATTGACAGGAAGATTCATTTACTGACGTACTATGTTACTGAACAGTGGACTCAATGTCTGAGTTCTTGACGTGTGGACTTACTGATCGATATATTGAAGTGTTTATTGATTGATTACACGATGTAAAAATGATTTATTGATCTATTTATCCGTGGATCGATTGATAAGGTGCCACGTTCACTAGCAGAGTAACGACTGTGAGACCTGATGCATTATCATCACACTGGCTTGCGATACAAAGAAAACTGTGCCCGTCGCTTGATTAGCTCACCATCTCTGACGCTCTGATAATGCTACTGGAGTGTCGCTTACAAATATCAGCTATCAAAAGCCATCTCTTTGAGAAAGGTTTCGCGCTTTCCTGTCTAACCAGCGCTAAAAAATTGACGCGGGAGCACCACCTCTTTTCTTTCCTGTCAAAATATACCTTTTCCCTCTTTCCAGCCTCGTAAATAAAAAGAGCGGATGCCTTTTATGCTTTAGCAGGCCTAATTTGGATGCTTAAAACTTTTTATACTGGTGAAGGCAGCTCCTATCATGAAGGTAGAACCTGTGTGAAGTAGAATGTGTCATTCATAAGGAATAATAGTTTATTTCACATACAGCAACAAAAAAACACGAGTAACAATCACACTAGACCCAGCCAATGAGAGACAGCTAACTCGTCGATCAGGTATTCCCGCTTTTCTCCTCACACCATCAGCAGCTGCAGTGTTAGGAACACCTGCAAGAAGAACTCCAAACAAAAATACTAATAATAAAAACTTCTCCACGAAATGCTCCAAGCTCCTTTAAACAGGACAATTTTCAAAAACGGTGGCACTCTATGCAATTGTCTTTGTAATTCTAAATGAACCTGGCGTCAATGATTTCTGGCTTTTTCGTCAACTTTAATCTACTGCAGGAAAGCAGGCAAGCGCTTTAAATTCGATAAAAAGCAATCTTAAGCCCGAAAAAAGCGGCATTCGGGACTGTTGGCTCCATAGAGGGGCCATTGCTGCTTTTTAATACAGAGGCTGCTCAAGACTTAGTTGACGTACAAACAATCTAGTTAAGGTCGAATGGGTTTGTTTGCGAGAAATTTTGTGGAAGCATTGCGAAAACATGATGACTTTCTAAAATAATCACTGCATCACCGAAGAACCCGCACGCGTAGTGTTGCGTAGTTTTTCCCGCCACAAAAGCTGTGTTTTTCGCCACAAAACTTGGGAAACAAACTTTCAAAATGCATTATCTCGGCCTCAGTGTAATCTAAACAACGCGCACATATAACGTAAACTAACGGCAATGAGTCACTGGAGGAAGCAGTGTACCCAAAACCAGTAATATTCTTTTGCCAACTTTTCTCACTTTGTCAGGTATAGCTGCTTATATTTCCAACCCAACTGTGGCTTCTTAGCGACAGTCGTTCGGTGGAAAATATTCGCTCGCTGCAGTAAAAACTTTCGAGGATTTGTGGCGGGTATATCACAAAAAAAAAAAGGAATATAATATGCGCAGTTGCCATCCATCAACCGTATTTGTTGTTTAATTCTGAATTCAGGAAAGGAAAATCAAAGTTGCGTAATAAAGGCCAAGAAAAGGCAAATAAAAATTCCAAATTCGACAAAAGCATATTTTGTGTGCTGACTAAGAGTTTGATAACTTTAAGAACCACTTACGATTCACATACAGTTCGAAAGAAAAAGCAAAGTTTCCCCCCGCAGTTGACGCGTGCGGCAATTGCTGAATTTTTCCCCATCATCTCCTCTTCTCCTGCCTTGGATGTCGCAACTGCGTTCCGCGAATTACTACCCGTTGAAAGCTAAGGGGAAACATAAGAGCAAGAAATAAAGTCTCTCTGGCAGCACTGAAGTAGGCTTCGTAACGACATTTTCTCAAGTAAAGTGTGGGGCTAAACAAAGGGCCGGGAGAAAGGCAGTCTAGCGGGTACGCTGAGTACACTCCAGGCTTCAACGGTACATGATCCGCAATTTTCTGCCAATGGGGTTGCAACAGGCAGCGCGGCGACGCATTTTTGCGAAACTTCGAAGAACTCGAAGAAATCCCGGCGGCTCACTCGCCACGACGATGATCAAAGCAAGGCTCGCAACATGTGTCGTCACGGGCCATGGACGCCGAATGAAAAGAGTGCCGAAGTGGCCGAAAGTGTGCGGAATGTCTAGCGAGATATGCTGCGCGGCAACGGAATGTTTGTGCGAATTAGGCAGCACTTGAGGTAGGGATGTGCAGAAATTTTATGTTTCGGTACTTTTCAGCTTTCCTATGCATTGCATACTGTAGGGGAATGTCCTGTGTTTACTAGTATAAACACACATATCTTTGTTTTTAACATACACGAGCAGGCCAGAATAGTGTAGTCCGGCACCATGAAAACACCTTAAGACAGTTTATGTTTTGCGCTTTATAGCTTTGCGCGAACGTAAACAAGTTTGCATAGATGTAGTCCTCATATAGAATTTGGATCCTTAACTGATGTCTCTAGAGACGTTCATGTATAAAAGATTTATCGTGATGTATAAAGATGGCTCCTGAGTGAGAAAAGAGGTCAATTCATTCTACTAGATTTTCATTAAAACAGCCAGGACAGCAGCTTGGGCATGCTGGTTATTCATTCTTGATGGAACAGCGCAAAACATCGGGACAAGAGACAAGCGCTGCTTGTCTCTTGTCCCGAAAAAAAAAAAAAACAGCGCTTGTCTCTTGTCCCGATGTTTTGCGCTGTTCCATCAAGAATAATTAAAACAGCTTCTTAACTACTAAAGAGGTTACAGCCAAAGCATTGGGTGCCTGTTTTTCTGCCTTGAACGATACCTAAAAACATAGTACTCATAAAAAATAAGCTGAAAACATTCGTGCGCACCATGAATAAATAACTGCATACCATTTAGTACAGGCAGGTTGAGTCACGGCAGGCGCCAGTGCTGAAGTGCACATTGACCTCATGTTCTATCGGCTATCCTGGACTAAAACATTTCCTGACGTCGTCGGGATCACCTTCAAGCACTATTTATTGAAGTTAAAAGATGGATTCTGTGACCTGGCCACACTGGATGAGGGCGGAAATATCGAACTTATCCTCGGACAACATTCATAATGATATTAAATATCAGTGGTTTGTTTTTAATAAAGTTCCCAGTTGTTAGTCCAGCCCTTGTTCTGTGTGGTTCTCTCTTACGCATGCGTCTTCTTTGGTGGTAAAAAATTCTTCAGAACATTAGATGATGCTCCACTCGACGCTTGCGAATAAAACTTGCTACAAAGCATCTCCTTACGCCCATGAAACAAGGCATGTCGATTGTTAGCGTTCAAAATTTTGCGTCTGTGCCCCTTCATGTAAAGTGCCAGGTTGTAATTAGGTATTTGTAGGAGACATTTTGCAATATTTCGGACAGTATTAGAATTTTTAAAAGTAATTTCTGCTCGTCGCTGTGGCACGATTCCATGTCTCACTGAGTCCACTTAATGCGTTGTCTTTTACTTGCTCTACGTGAGGTAAAGTTGAGTACGATTACCGAATACGCGCCAAGTTACAAATACGCTCCTAATTTTGTGGAGGTGGCCCAAAGCCAGCTTTTGTCTACTTTCTGAGCGCATTTCAATACCACGGCGTTTCCAAAGACCTGGGCGTTTCAGGGCATGAACGAGCACCACATAATCAGCCGTTTACGAAACAGGAGCGTCCTTAGTCCACGGCAGTGAATGATGGAAAGACCACAAAGCCGTGGCCGTCATTGCCAATGCATCGTTGTTTTCTTGAAGCATGCGCGCCTCTCCCGAGCCAGCCCTTCACGGCGCATTGCGCAGTACGCGACACTGCGAAGGCGATCGATGCATCATGGGGCTCGTTGTCGGGATAACTTTCGTCAGCGCGCTCAGCGAAAATGCGTCTGTGCTCGTCGTTACGTTGTACGCAACGACCACGTTGCACCCTACTGCCGCTGCATTAGATCGTTGTGTCATAGCCGTGCTGCTGTGTATATTTAATGTGCGATTAGCAGCGAAATGAACCACGAGTGAATTTAGGCGTCTCTTTCGCTTTAACGGGGATATGTCAAGAGCCTCGTCTAATTAAATTATACAAAGCGTTCTTGACACTTCATTTTTTTTTTCATTTGTATTTATACACAGTTTCTTCGGGTTAAAAGCTAGTCTTCTTTATACCCATTCATCGTCATCTAATACATCCTTGAAGGTCGAAAAGCACTCTGTAATACAGTTTATCTCAGCAGCATTGACAAATTGTACAAAATTTGTTGTTCATTTCGGCGATCACTTCATTTTGAACAAGGTACTTTGAGCCAAAACGTCAACCTTCTTTAGGCTCAGCTGGACGGTGTGACTGTCTTTTTCTTTAATGATATTTCCTTCGCTCAGTCTTTCTTCTCTTCTTCTTGCTTTTCCCCTCATGATGAACAGCTTGCATTCAGTTCAAAGCCCTAAAACTATTCCCAAAGCAATTTATTTTTCTTTAAAGTTAGACAGAAATAATATTCCACATGCAACTGTAAATGTATACGGATAGATTCGCGCGATGCAGTTTAATATGAAAGAACAGTATTCCGAATTATTTCTCAAGACACAATCTCTGCTGCATACGTGACCATGTTTTCATTGTTTAGATTGAGTTGTTAGGCCTTATATACTTAGCCAGTTTCCAACCGGAAACTAGCCCCTCCTTTGATCACGTGCTTTCATAATGTGCTCATAAAATTTATTTCCTCTTCGAACATAAAAGGCACCAGAAGCACCACAGGTACTTATTGCAGATCCCAGTGAAATGTACAGTAAGGACTTTCGCGCTTTACTAAAATATGAGGCCCAGCATTGAGCTCTGCGCTTTAACATTTGAGCGAATACAATATGTCAGCGTAAATGCACAAGATATTCTTAAGTAGTCTTGAGAATTCATGTGATATGTGTAAAAGGCCACGCTTCCTAAAACACTTGGAGTAACCTCGAAGCTTCTCACCCATAAAGATAACAACACAATAGCATGTCGTCAGGCTCACGCGGAAACAGCCTGGTAACAGGCCGTAACTATTCGCTACGGTAGATTCTAGATGTTGCACTCCTCTCTACACGAGGCTTCTGCTGAGACTGTTTGCGAAGTGAATGCGGTTCGCATGCAGTGGACGTCCAAGAAATTTTTGTTTCTACTGTCATCAATGTTACCAGTTTTTTTTTTTTTGGCAAAGCAGCTGAACTTTCCATGGCACGCAGTGCGGTCTTGGACTTAAGTAGAAAATGTGCATGCTTTAACTGCACTCAGCTTTCCTTAAATTTTGTTTTTTTTTACAGTTTTCTTGTGAAGAACATGTGAGAGGTATACAGACTTTGTAAAAAAGAAGACATGCATACACGGGTTTATTATCGCACAAAAAAGTGGCACTTGTGAAATACCCTAGAGAAAAAAATTTCGATAGGGAAAGAGCGCGCCTAAACATCGTGCGTTTTTAAGCATCAGAGATGAGATGTAGAACAAGCCGCGCAGTTATGGCCCCAGGCATGTATATTTTTTGCGAAGACTGCGCATACAACCCTGTTAGAAGGAAAAAAAGACTGATCAATCAACTATCTCTGGAAAAAAAGGAAAACAGGTGAGTGCGCTGAACATGGCAAAAGAACAAACACACAGAAAAGGCAAGGGTACCATGTTCTCCCATGGGCACATGGGAGAGACAAAGAAATAGAGTTAGTGTTGTTTTTTCTCAGAATGCGCTGAAATTGAGTGGCAGCTAAGCGGGTTTAGTTGTTTCTTAATTATTACATTCTATTTTTTTTTAATCTTCTCAAGGACACCTATTTAGAGTTTGCTAGCGTTGATTTTGTTTCGGTGTATTTTGGTCTGAACAGATTAGAAATCAAGCGATAGATTTGAAAGCCGGTTCCCCAAAAATATGTCGATAATTCTCATTTGCGAAGAGGAAGACTTTATATTCCGTGTCTTTCACCGCTCCATTCACTCACCATTACAAATTTTTCACCCTCATAAAAACGAAAATAGAGGGTGCCCTCTATGCTAGCGGCTAGCACAGGCACTTCTTCGATGGTTACAGACCACTTTATCGTCTACCTAAGTCGCCAGATGCTACTTATTAACCGAATTTTTTTTCCGAAGTCCAGCTTAATAGAAAACACAAAATAAACATAAATAGAAGGAATGGAAATATCGCTTAACTTAGAGTGATTTGGACTCTGTGAGCTGAGAGCCCTATGATATGATCGCTTTAAACATGCTGGCAGGAAAATTCAATCTGAACTAATGCGGTAATCAGTTATGGGGTTTCTGAGCGAGTGGAGTCAGTTTCAACTGTAAGCGTTTAAGAAAGAGGCCGTGAGGCGGGTTGCGTTTTTGGATGTTTCCCATGAGCCTGTTTTCAGTTGCTTTAGTTCCTCTCAGGAGTTACTGTTTTTAAATATTTTTCAAAAAACGTAGAAAGCATTGAAAGCTATTTGGGAAAATAATACATATGGGTTGCGCCCTACTACCTACGGGAACAATGAATGTGGGGATAATAACCAAGGTTCAGCCATGTGAATAAACTGCACTTCCTCCCGCTCCCATAAACTTGAAAACTTGCTAGGCCGGAAAGGCTATTGAAATCAGATGTCATATTGTCATAGAGAAAGACACAATATCACAGAAATATATGCTCATGACTTCATATTATATATTCATACATAGATGCCAAGATTGATAAATCTTAATTGAAAGAAAGTGGCATAGGGCGCAAAAACTATAATGCAGACAAAACCTAAAGCCTTAGGAATGTACTGGCAAAGCTACGGTATGGAGCAGCTCAGATCAAAATCGGGCAACTTCTATTTACCTTCTGTTCTTGAGGGTTCTTCTAGTTACGTAACTGTTCTACGCTTTTCGCATAACTGAGTCCATGATAGGCGGCCGAACATGCGAGATACGCGCCAGCAGAGTGGTACAATATATAACTGAATCTGCTAGTTGCTTACTCTGATCAAACTGTTGGGAGTGCCTATACAATCAGGACTAATGAGGTTTATGCATTGGCGAGCAGAGAGCAGCAGATCATCGGGGACATTCAGAGAGCAGAAGATACCTACCGATTCGTTCTGCTCAATGTTCAGCCCCTCCAGATATAAGACTGAGCCTCATCGCATTCCAAATCCGCCATGAAATTGGATTCTCCGCCAGCCTGCATGCCAGTCATCTCAAAATACGTTTTTCTAAAACTGCCATTGTGTATTTCCTACCTTTTCAAACTAAATTTTGTCCTTGAACATGCAGAGTTCCCAGTTTCCCATTCGCGAAGTATACAATCTTAGCAGTCATTTCAGTCTTTTTACAAATTATTACATGCATGCAGGCATAACCTGACATGAAGAGGAGTGGGGCTTCCTTTCCATGCCTTTACATCTAGTATATTGTCTCCGAAAGCCGAAGCCCAGCCTAGACGCGTCGCAGTGCAGCGCTGAGAAAAGCCTAGTGCGCAAGCAGTAGACATAGACTGTACAATCAGGGGGCATTGGCGTCAATTTGCTTGCCAGCCGCCTGCTCATGGTCGGAGATTTCACGTGTGTTGCGCAGTTCTTTGCCAATCTCATGGTTCTCGCGCACCTCCTCGAGACATCCCAGGATTAACCGGTGTTAGGAAGGCCTCGGCTCGCCAATTACGTAGCTCGAGAGGTTTTAATGCTTAGTTTTGCCAGCCACGTCCTCTCACTAATTGGATTAATGCGATTGCGTGAAGTCTCTACGGTCCAGCTGCAGCACGAGATGGCACGTATAGAGCCGCCTACAAGCGTGCGAGGTCTTTTTTTTTCTGTTGTTGTTAGGAGTACTAGCGTCTTTTCACGGCGAAACATGCAGAAATTAGGCTCCGGTAACTCATTCTTGAAAGCGCAAAACTAGAAAAACGACGAGGACTGCTCAATTCAAGGGGAGAGGTCCTGCGTCTGTGCAGTGAAGTTGCGAGCATTTTTAAGCGTCGATATATGGACGACCCATAGCTTTCCAACTCACAAGGATGCCATCTATTCATCACAGGTTCCACTGATTGTGATGGCTATTCCCTAAATATACAATAAGCATTCAGGATGTTACTAATCACACCTCATCATCGAAACTGATGATATTGAGTGAACATATACTTTCTGATGCAAATTACGTGAAACGCTATTTTGAGACGCTAACAAAGACAGTTATTAGTTGGACGCGTGACATAGTTTTATGTCAGCGGCTACAGTTCCGAAGTCAATTTAGGGTGCCTTTAAAGGAACTGAGAAAATGTCGGACCACATATTTTTCATTTTGTTTTAACATATCGCATATCATAAACCCAGATCCTCGGAACCTAACGTTGTCGTTCTTTAATATTCACTGTGCCCCCTCTTCTTGCTCGATTTGGAAAGTTGTGAGGTTTGTTTTTAATTTCAGCAGATTGAACTTAAGAGAATGGCAGCCGTTATATAACTAAATTTTTCGCTGCCTTGTTAAACTGACTGAGAAAGTCGCGCACGCAACGCTGACAAGAGGACTGCAATGTTTTTCAAGTGAATAAGAAATGTACACTTTTTCGCTTTGTTTAACACCAGAGAGTTATATAGAACAATGTGCGCCCCCCAGATGAGCATCACGATGATCTGCTTACAGTGACTGTAGTACTAAGCGTAGAGTTAAATACTTCTCTATCACCATCTCTGTAAAATTTAATTGAAGCTCTACAAAGCAGTTATTGACCGAAGTTCAACCACGATTAGAAAATTTTGATAAAACTCGGTCCCGGTGATGTATTGTCCAGTGCTATTATAAAAAACTAGGAATTGTGAAGGCTGGAGGCAAACCGCTTCCTCGTGTTAGAAGAAAACAAGTAACGCAGGTTTGAAAGTAACCTTAAAAGTTATTAGCGGAAAAAATCGATGTAAAAATTTTGCTTCCTCCGTTTTATGTCTCGATACCATTTGGATGTAAAAAAGAATGGCTATAATCAAAAACAAGAGAAACTGCTAACAACGACGGTAAGGTTCCTTAAATAAAAAGGAAATGCTATTGGCAACAGGTACCATGCCAGAAAATGTCTATAAAGTGCATAGAAATTAGTTTCGTGTTTGTCTTCTGTGTTACGGGTGAATATGGAGACAGTTTCGGCTTCTTTTGCGGCAAATAAAGAAAAACAAAACTACATCGCTAGTCGCGAACAAATATAACATGATAGCTTCTGGCTCCTCTAAACTCTCAGAATTGTGTGGATACTGATGCAAGAAACAGATTGAAAACCTTTACCCTCGATTTTCCAAGTGCTATAGGCACATCTGTGACTACGTTCCTCTAATGAGAGCAGCAAAGTGTTCTGCATTCCCTCATACTGGCGTTCCATATAACCGTCTTGTGAGATCTTTATTCGTTTTCCTTTCGAGTGCCGCTGTGTGAAGCGCCACCGTCCAATATAGGCGCTGTGGAAAGTCAAGGAATGAGCGCAGACGTAAGCGAAAAAGGAGGACGGCCGAGTCACGGGTGAGAAGCTCTAATCTGGTTTGCTACAACAGAGCGTCGAGCAAGCGGAACGAGTAAACAGAGGAAAGAAGGAGGAAAGCTGAGAAGAGAAACTGCGTGCTTCTTGGCCTCCTCGCTCCTGCAATCTGTAAGACGGCTTGTTCCCCAGCAACGCAATGCGAGCGTGTAAACACGATCCAGATGTACGTATTTGTGGCGACAGAAAACCGACTGATGAGGGAAGACACGGAAAAGGCATTCTTTCCTCTTTGTGTCACGTTAATAAAATGTGCGCGAAGAATTTGTGTCTTCTTGGCGAAAAGATTTCACATACCGCAAATGCCGGATAGAAATCACCCGCATCGTTGTGAGGCCAGGCGAAGTGAATTTGGCAGGAGAAAGCTGTTCTATTTCAGGATAGCTATGGATAGTTGGAGTGAAATTGTGTACCATCTGTTTCTTATTCTACGCTCCTTAACTATTTCGTATCTAAAGATTATTCACTACAAAGTTGCTGCTATTATAGACACCCCTATCAAAAAGTAAAAAAATAAAACATTGCCTTATGGTTTCTCTTGTTTCGATCACTGCCGGCTTCTTCCACATCTATATTGTAACGATCCGCAGACTTCTCCTTCGTTGTGTGCTGAATAACTTAAGAAACGTATTGGCTCTGGTTGTCTTGATCCTATAGGTAGCATAAAAGGGTTCCCAAACAGCGATAGCTCTGCCATTACGTTCCCTGCCTAAGTGGTACTTAGACTACGCAAGGACATTCAAAGTGCGTCGCTATGCTTGCGAGTGGCGCTGGAGAACGTTCAGAAATTAAGGCTGCTTGCAAAACAAATAGTACACTGAAATGGTAAAGGAAGGCGCGCCGCCGCAGTAGCTCAGGTGGCGGAGCACCGTTCGTGACATGGCGGAGGTCTACGTTTCGTTAATACTATCCTTCATGCAAACATTTTTCCGCTACTAATTTTTCACTGCGATCCACACAAAAATTACAAAAAATTCCTGTGTGACTTTTTTGTTTTAATAACTGCTGGCTTTTTATTTCAGTTACAATACTGCTAGCACCAAATTAGTGGTTGTGGCAGGGTAGGATTGATATATTCATTAGATAAATGTCGAAAGTTCAACAAATAAAAAAGCGCTTTGGAAAAGATACTAAAACACTTTTACGCAAGCTGACGGAGTCGAAAGTTGAAAAAAAAATGCAGACGGCACTTAAGAGTGCTTACGTGCTGTGAAGGCGAGTGAAGGTGTGAAGGTGAAGGTGTGAAGGCGAAGGTGTGAAGCTGTTGTGTGAAGGTGTCTCGAGATCGCATCAAACTTGACTAACAGCTTCATGCTATACTTGCAAGGAGAAATCGTATTACACCACCCGGAACGCTGTGTGACGAATGGTTGCGTTACAGTTTCAATAGGAATGTCGCTGAAGGCATGCAAATGGAAGTACATCCTGGGTTTATAAGTAGTGGATTTATGGGTATCCCTGTCGCAAGCTAGCCTCAATCTTGACTTGCAGATTTATTTCATTTTGTTCACTTGTAACTCAAAAGCCCTATTTAAGGGGTATTACAAGTGGGAGTGGGTTACAGAGCATAAAATTGCTTCATTTGATGACCTGAATAGGGATCGGTCAGTATAGAGCACGACGTAGCCGGGCAAGTCATACCAGTCTTTCTCAGTGCGTACAAAAAATGAAGACAGATGCGCACATGTGCGGGCAGGTGGAGGATAGGTGGTCTTTTTATGGTTTGTGCGGCTGGAGGTGGGGTAGGTATTGATTGGAGTCTCTTGCGGAACATGATAATAGAATTTGTGATATAGACGCAGTCTTGCGATCTGACATCGGTTAGTAAAAGGTTTGAGATCAGCCCTGCATTTTAGTTTGGTGACTCTTTCATGATTAGAATAAGCACAGAATATGAACCCAGAGGTTCGGTTTTGTATTCCTTCTAGAGTAATAAAAAGATTATTTTCATTAGGGTCGCAAGTAGCGTATGCATACTACAGTTTGGGCAGTGGAAATGTTACATAGGTTACTGATTTCAACGATGGTGGTGCCAGATGTAGTGCTCTCCGAAAATACCCGAGAACTCAATCTGCTGCTTTTGGTATTTGTGTTCCGTGGTATGTCCAGCTAAGATCGTGCGTTAAATGACCGCCGAAGTATTTATATGTTGTTATAGCGGCGATTTCTGAGGTATCACTGAAGTATCAGCAAATAAGCGTACGTTAGAGCGTTAGGTTGTTTATATTAATAAGAAAAAGGAGGGGCCCCAGAACTGTGCCCATGGGTACCCCAGATATAAAAGAGGGGGTGGAATATCAGCATTTTTTAGTGAAAGCAAACTGTTGCCGGTTAGTTAGAAAGTTTCGAAACTAGTGAAGAACACGGGAATTTAGATTAAGATGCGAGAGTTTAAAAAAAAAGGCCATTTGCGTGAAACTTTACCACAGACATTTACGAATTCTAAAAAGAGGGCGTCCTCTGGAATGCTATGATCAAAATTAGAGCTTAGGTCATTGATAAATAGAGCTGAGTATTTGCAACAGAAGCCTTTTATGAAACCGTTGGTAAGCGTTAAAAAATTAGCAGATACTAGAAAATTCATCACATGAGAAAGGTTTTAATAAATATCAGATGGTAATTATGACAAGAAGATGAAGGCCTTTTTTTGATACCGAAATTACTTTACTCGCTTTCCAGTCGTGCGGCACAATTTCCGATGACAGAGATTTCCGAAATTTATGAGACAGAAGAACGCTTGTGGCATATATGCTTTGCGTTTTTTAGTACCTTTGCGTTGATGTCGTCAATACTTGCTGATGAGGTTTGTTTAAAAGAATCAATTATTTTAACAATACCATGCGGTTCAAGTGATATATCGGGTATTACAGGGAAACTAAAAGGCGTAAAGTCAGGCAGATCCCCATCTGGTTCGCGAGTAAATACAAAACTAAAGATCTGGTTAAGCACTTCTGCAACGTCTGTTCTGGAACTGCAGTGTTGTCATCTTCACGAAACGTTACTGTTTTGATAGGGTTAGGATTGACGCAATTCACAAAATCTGCAACGGGAAATCGTATGAGATCTTTCGGAGCTGTTTACGGCAAACGATTCCTTCACAGGGCCGCCGCGGTGGCTCAGTGGCTATGTTGCTCCGCTGCTGACCCGAAAGAGGCGGGTTCGATCCCGGCCGCGGCGGTCGAATTTCTTTGGGGGAGAAATTCTAGAGGCCCGTGTACTGTGCGATGTCAGTGCACGTTAAAGAACCCCAGGTGGTCGAAATTTCCGGAGCCCTCCACTACGGCGTCTCTCATAGCCTGAGTCGCTTTGGGACGTTAAACCCCATAAACCAAGCAACCAACCAACCAACCATTCCTTCATAATTTTGTACGGAAGTCTGGGAAAACTGGTACCACAGGGAGACCCCCCCAGTTACGCCCTACGAGCAAATGGTACGTCGGTGGCGATGGGGGCGGGTGGCTGCTCTTGGCATCTGTTGTGCATGCTGTTGTCACATTCGCCGCTTCGGTGGCTAGACGCTGTTCCAATGCCATCTCTTTGGGACCATCTCTGGGCCTCAGCAACAAAGGTCGTCGATGAAATTTTGTCTAATGGGGCTAGTAAGGCCCCATTAGTAAGGGCCCACACACGTATTCACTGTAAAAACACATTGCCCTCGCCTCTTTGCACTGAAGTCTATGAAGCCACTCCCAGTCATCGCATTCAGCATTCTCCAGCTAACACAGCATAAAAAGCACCAATCTTTCCTGCACTAATCATGAAAAACACATTGAGCTAGAGCTTTTCACATTGTCACTTCCATTTGTAGTGAAGCAGAAAGCCGCGGTCCTGACGACAACCTCCTGGCGCCTGTTTTTCTCATTACTTCCTATATAAGTTTGGAAGATGCACGGGCACAAAATGAAGAAAGAAACGAAAGTCAGAAGGACAAGCGGAAACTTCGCAGCCGGTCACTAAATGTGCACGCCCATACCCTCTACTAGCGCTATTGAAACGAGAGGAACAATAAAAAGTAAGGTTTTTGTGACGAACCGATCGAGATATGTTTGCTTGCCAGACACGAAACTTCAATGGCGGTTTCACGCAGCTCTGTGAACCCGCACCGCCTTCGAGGTGCACCAAAGTTGTTTACAGGAGCCGTATAGTTTACTTCATCATTATTGCTTCCGGCTGCCCTCTTGGTTCTTCTTCTTCATTTTTCTATTTTTATTGCAGCGCTCCAGCACTTCTTTGTTGTGATGTATTCTCGACTACGCGCATCCTCGTTTCGTCTCGGCTGCCCGTATCACGGCCTCGCAAGAAGTGAGTTCTTTGTGGGCTTTAATGAAAGCTCAGCTGAGCCTGGCAAGTACGGTTATAAGGGGTTCGACAGGAAGAGAATATTTGGCTTCTTTCTATTACCTGAGACCCCAGCCTGCAGGAATGAAGATAAAAAATCAGGCACGAACAGTAAGTGCGTAGAGATTTTTTCGGCTGCAGTCACCTTTCCTAAAGTATGCGGAGTGTAGAATTATGCTTAGCTGTGCTTCGCGCTCGGCTTTATAAGTATAAGATGCCTACTTGGGAACTAAAGCTCCGGTTTCTGAAGTGTGTATTAATATCTTCAGAATTTACAGCTAATTACCTAAGTGCATTGGTCGAACGGTGGAAGATGCGCCCACAATACGGCTGAACAAGAATTCTAGGTATGGCTGGAGATGTTCTCTGTTGCTTTATCTCTTGTCGGGCTTAAATCGACACATCGTGCCTTCTATTATTTTCTCACACACGTCCGAAACGTAAAGAAAGATGGACAAACAAGGAAAAAAGTAATATGGTTAACGAGCATTCTTCTTCGTTAAGGAAGCGTCACAAAGTTTATGCTGAGAAGCCGAAAGCGCCACATCCTTCATTTAAACTTTGTAAGTAAGCCAAGAACTATAACACTCTACACACAAAGGGACTATCGCTAAACACTCTCACGTTTTTCGATTGTTCGCAGGACTCGACATGCTTCATTTTATGGAGAAAATGCTCACAGGTGATCTATGCCTCACTGTGGGGTGGCAGCGAAGCCTACCTCACCTGCAAGAATTAAGTATGCTCAATGAATAATAGTGCGGAATTTCTACTCGACAAATAGGAAATGCTTCACACAGAGTTGTGCTGCGCACAGGCTAGTGCTATTTAGCCTCTAAAAGGTAAAAATGTGGTTCTTGGCAATTATCTTCAGTAGGACTCTTCCAGACTGCTAGTTCCATATTGCTATAAGCAAAGGCTCTCGGTTCCTAAAAAAAGAGTAACATTTGGCGAAAATAGCATCAGGTCAATAAATATACAGAACAAAAGTAGCCGAAAATCGTCTTCCTGGCATCAAAATTAAGTCATTCTTTGGAGATACGGCGTCTATATTCTTTTCGCATCGACTTTCTAAGCGGGCAGCAAATTACAGCGTGACTCGAAGCTTTAAGAGACGAATGCTTCCGGCACTCGCATTGCGATTCTTCTGTGTTTTTTATTTACATTGGCCAGTCTGCTTTCACCCTATAGTGCTTCTTTTTATTTCTCCGTCCGCTTCATCCGCGACGAGACGGCGGCTGCGGTATTACGAATGTGAGATAGCAAACCGACATCTTCGCATTGCCGCCCATGAGCAAAAAGATAGAGCCTGAAAAGAAACTGTTAAGCTCTCGTCTTCATAGAACGGCAGCGGCGAAATAAAAACATTAGCGTAGAAGAGGAAATGGGATTACCGAAAGCTTTCTCTAATCCGGACATAAGGCCAGAAAATAAAGTGATGAACGGAGTACAGAAGATAGCGAATCAGGCTCTAAATCGAAAAGCCTTGCGACTGCAAGCAGCACAAAAAAAAAAGATGATGATGACGAATTTTATATGGCGATATCAGTTTTTCCTGTTTGCTAACTGGTTTTCCGCATGGTTAATAATAGTATAAATTTCCTTGTAATGTTAGTAGAAAAATACCCAATAAAATCTTCGCTTTCTCCAAGATGACGGTTCCGTTGCCTATTGCAGGTACCTCTACATAGTTTTATGGTAAAAGGAACTAATCTAAGTGGTTCAAATTATTTACAGCGATTGAAGTCGGAGGAGAAATGGATAAAGTCTCAGTTACTGCGCAAAGTCTCTGATTAAACACACTGATTATGATGCAACACTTAAAACGAAATGAGTATGGGACATTTTATTAGGCGCCTTCATGGCTCGCGTATGCTTTTAAGCTAATGATTCCGGGTTTACGACGTCAACTAGGAAAATATTTCATTGTTGACCTGAGGTTATTTCCACGTAATTTTTTTGCCTACGGAATGCATCAGTCGAACAGCGGAGGGAAGGCGTCGTTGCATACGCGCTATTAATACAATTGTTTGGACCTGACTCCCATTTCTTTAGTGAGAGACGCGATTAGAGGAAACAGGAGCTGACCGCCGCGCGTTCTGAACCACTGTGCTCTTGACAAGAAGTCGGCCTAGAACTGCTGAACTAAATACGAACAGCAGCAGTAAATGTATAAAAAGCACTGTATTTAGAGATAAGCGTTCTATTATACTTAAACTAGGCGTTCATCTAGAACAACCCTAGAAACCAAAATTATCCTTGCATTATCCGGCATTTAGCAAAAAAAATAAATTAGCGCCGGCGCGCACGTTTTAACCGGTGACGCCAAGGAAGGTTTAATAGCTCTCTTGCATTTTACCCAAGCGACCATCCACTGAATGGGTGCTAGCGTGTACCATCAGGCGTCTACGAGCGTCGTTATGCGTATGCAAGATAGATTTTCTAATAAGGTGATACCATCCAAGCACAGCTATGCGGATACGAAGGAAAGGTGTACAGCTTGCACAGAAACTTTGTACTAGAAAAAATTCGTCCTGCTGCGGGGTTCGAACCAAGGGCCACCACAACACCGGAGCAGTGTTTGTACCACATGTGCTAAGCAGCCAGGCTAGCTTAAAGGGGCTGCGAAACACTGCTTATGGGGATATCGGCTATACTTCAGGTGGATTCTTTATGTCACACAGATGCTGACTTAAAAAGAATTACAGGAATCGATGCACAGGAACGGGAGTTATTCAATGAAGAAATTTCAAAATACAAGCAAACAAAACGCTGCCCTCAAGTCGATTTTGGCGGGGCTTCCCAATCCTATTTCGCTCTCCCTATGACGACACATGGCGCAACCAGTCAAAACAGCCTGCCAGAGCACGTCGCGGAAGTCTGCACTCCACGGTTGCCTGCTCTCTGTAACTCGTTCTTGCTGAGACTGGCAGCGTCGTTTCCATGCCAGAGCCCCTGGTGGTGTATTTTTATTTTACTTGCTTTGCAGGGCTTTTATCTAAGACAAACAAGTTGTTTTTGTTGATCTAATATAAAGCGCAGACAGGTGACAAAATGTTTCTCTATTTATTCACACAATTTGCAGTACATTTACTGTTTATACAATCATCAAGCTCGCGCCATGTGATGTCATATCCGCTGCTGAAACCCGCCACTGTGTGGGGACACCATCAGAGTCATGAATTTGTTTTTGGGAGGACATTAAAATGTTAAAGAACGGAATATACGCGGTGTTACCGACGCTAATAGCACCATTGTAACTTACTGTATGCGATCAACAGGCAAAATAGTCAACTAAGATAGTGTTTCTGGGCCCCTTTAAGGTAGGGCGAGAGGAAAGGAATCAACGACTCGAAACAGGAATGGTGCTAGTCCAATATTTTAAGGATTCTCTGAGGTGGTGTAGGCGTATAATAGGAGAGTAACTGCTCATGAACATGAACCCAAGCACGCCCAACTTCCCTCCACCCCAGAAAAAAAAAAAGAAAGGAAACATTCGATCAACATCGCTCCCGTTTCGAGTTGAACAATTCGCCCTCGCCACACCATATGCCAGCCTTCCTGGTTAGCTCAGTTAGTAGAGCTAACGCTCGGGTGAGATGGTGATTCCGGGTTCGCACCCCAGACAAGCACGAATTTTTCTTAAACTGCGAAGCCTCTGTAGAAGCTGTATAGCTTTCAACTGTAGCCTTGTGGCTGCGGCTTTCTGGACAGCAATCATCAATAGCTCCCTCACTGCTAATCTACTTCACCTTGGCCCCTTGGAGGATTCACCAAAAATCATTGGATCAAGATAGGATTTCATTAGCAAGCGCTGCATGCGGAGGCTTCGGTCATAGCAGCTCGGCTGCTATAGTCACCACCTCTGCAAAGCATACACCCCCACATTGGATGGAGAGTGCGTGTTCTCCGTAATACACCCTGTGCAGCCATGTTCTTCACCTGACTCGTATGGGTGCCAGGGTGGGCGCTTTTTATAGGGGCCAGGGGATAAAGATGTTTCGGTAAATCTACAGCTCTGTTTTCGGCCCAAGTAAAGAAGAAAAGTGGAATCATTATTGGCCTAAAAGGGTTTGGCCTGTGATAGATGCTGTTGTTTAGGCCCTTTTAAATGCGCAGACGGAAAATATCATGCGTTTATAGATTAACTGACTCCCCAAGTCTCACAATGCCTAATCATAACTACGAAAATGTAAGATCATCCAGTACGTAAGCAGACAAAAAACAAATATTTCTTTTGTTATATCCACTCTGTTTGCCGCAGAAATAAAGAACATATCCACACAGAAAGTTTCCTCTAGAAATGAATTCCACCACGTGCTCACCGCTCTTTACAAGACATTCGATGAACCGAGCCTGAATATCATGGAAGGAACAATTCACTCTTCGAATGATTATACCAATAACAACGCATAGACTGCGTTGATATGTCTGAAATTCATTTCTTTTTGGGGCCTGCACTGAAGACTTCACCAATGTAGGTATGGGTGTGGGGCATTTTTTTTTTTCTGTATCCGCATCAGCTGTTTTAGAGAGGCACATCACGCCGATGCCTCGGCCTTGCCCCGGTTTCATATTTTGAAATCGCTAGGCTCCAGCCAAGCTGGCTTTTCCGCACCAATAACGTTGGAGAGGCTCGGCGCGCTTACCAGGGGCAGAGGCCGAGCTTAACCGCTTGTTCCACTGGCCGCTGTGGTAAAATTTTGAAGCGAAAAGCTACACTACGCGGGTCAGAGCCGCGTTTCGCGTGTGCGGAAGCCGCCAGTTCTGCGCACGTGCGAAAACCAAGTGACGTCACGAGAGGCGAAGGTGCGTCGCCTCCTCGCCGCAGCCGTCGCCGACTCCACCGCCTGGCCCCCAGATGCGCCCCGCGCTACTGCGCATATGCGTCACCTCCTCGCCACGGCCACCGCCACCACCTGACCTTAGCTGGTCCGCGTGTTTACGACAGACGCGCGTGTACATAATGCGCTTGACGGAGAACTGGCGGGCGCGTTCGACATGGAAGCCAAGGAAGGAGAGTGCGGCTGCTGCTAAACGACGCAGAAGAGCGGAGAAATTGAGTTCTTCCGATCCAGAGGTAGTCGCCTGGGAGCTGGCCGCCGAACAACGGAGTAAAGATCGAGTCAAGGCGAAACGTGCATCTGAAACGCCGGAACAACACGAGGAACGCCTAGCGAAAGGACATCGCCAAGAAGCCGAACGACGCGTTATGGCCACCGCTGTGGCCACTGCCAGTCAACAAAGTAAGGAGGAGGAGCAGCAGAAGGAGGAAAACATGGAAGAAGATTCAAAGACTCACCGCTGCACTGAAGACGTGTTAAGAGTGAGTGAAAGCGCGAGTGCGTCCAGAATGTTTTCGTCGGACTTTGTGAACAACCCGTTTGGCCATGATTGTGGTGTGCTAGAGAGACTATGGCACTTTTCGCTACGTATATCCAGGCTCAACCTTCGCTAAGCCACAGCCAATTTTCAGTGCGTTAGCATTAGAACCCCGAGCCTCAGATTTCACCGATGTTTATTTCTACGAAGCCTCTGGCAGGTTACCCACCTGCCCACCAGGTTTTGGGTAACCTGCCAGCAGGCTTTATGGCGAACTATGAGAGCACTTTATACAAAACGCTCTATGGACGTGAGTGGGTTCTGATACCGTGGCGGTGCGAACAGATCAGCCAAGCCGAGCCACTCGGCAACTCATCGCCTCGCACCTCCCATCTCTTTTATTTCTTCCCCTCTCTCTCTTTTTCATAAAAGTAGAGAGGGGATTTTGACTCTGCACTTTTGCATGTGTTAACCGAGCCAGGTAGCCGGCGGTTTCAGCAATACTTTGATTTGAGCTAGTTGGTTGTAGCTTGACATGTTTACGCAAAAAGCGTACTGACGCTAAAAGATGAAGACAATACACACAACAAGACAGGACTGGCGCCAGTCCTGTCTTGTTGTGTCTGTTGTCTTCATCTTTTAGCGCCAGTACGCTTTTTGCTTAAATATGCCGGTGGTTCCGCTTGTACAACTGTATAAATGAAGTTTTTACATCTCTTTTGGCGCAAATACAGTCTATATGCTATGGCATTGTTTATAGCGCGAAGGCCTCTAACGATGAAAATCAAAGGACGCGTGTAAATAAGAATGTAGTTGTGAAGTAAGACTCCTGTGAGCACTCTCTCGCAGAAAACTGGCAGATCTTAATAAAGTAGGCGTTTAGAGGGCATGGCAAATCATGCCGATGGGTGAATTGGGTGAGTCTGCACAGCAGATCAAGGCGCCTTAAAACTCAATGTACAGATTTTATGTGTCAATGGCACGAAAGGCATTCGGTGCTATTGAAGAAGCAAGAAATAATGTACTTGCTCATTCATTCAGTTAATAAGTGTATCAAACCATGAACTAATGAAGAGAATCAGGTATTTTTTCTGGACGATCGCCTTCTTTTCCTCTGCCTTACTGTCAGCGTTGGACACCTAAACATGGCGTTCCGCTGCTCAGCGCTCTTTCCAAGGTTCAAAAGCAGGCAACAGCGGCGGATTCCTAATGAAAACATGCAAAAACAACCGTGTACCCAGATATAGGTGTGTATTGCAGAAGCAAGGTGCTCGAAAACAGTCCGCAGCCCTCCTGCATAGCGTGTCGAGAGCCTACAATGCTGATTAGTACGAAAATTTCCTTCTATCTATTATACTCTACATACCTTAACTATCACGCTGGGGCTGGCGCTCTTCACCATTCTGTTATGAATGCTTTAAGATGGAGGCATATTTTCTTAGCCTTGGTACAATTTTGCAGGGCAACAACATGAAATGCTAATGGTCTTGAAACCTGAACGCCGAGGTGTAATGTGAAGAGCAATGCGGGAAACATATAATTCCCTACGCTTTTATTTTGGGCATGGTGCCAGAGGTTGGCAATTGCATTTTTTTAGGGTGGTTGGCCACGTAGTGAAAGGACAGAAAAGGTCAGAGTGACAGAAAGAATGCACCATATGAGATTATTTCAGCTGTGACGTACGCACAGACGCACATTGAGGCATGCGAAAACGAGAACTGACAGTTCAAAAAGCAGGGAATGGGATGTTTTACTAGGAGCACCCGAAGTACAAAATTGAATTCTGAGTAAAATATTTTGCGCTTAAAATATTATAGCCAGAATAAAATATGAGCGTACAAGACTGAATGAGATTCTTGTGAATGTAAGACCATGCAACTTATAGAAGGACGGCAGATTGCGCGAGTTGGTGTTCCATGGTGACAAGAAAATTCAAACAGTGCCGTGTTTGTCTCCTCTTTCTGGTCCAGTTTTCTAGCGCTGTTTGGATTTTCTTGTCACCATACAACCTGTGTTATGCTGTGAATGTGAGACCTGGCCAATACAAAAAAAGCATGATTTAATATCTAATTTTCTTCAAAACAAGGAGGCAATCCTCTAAATGGCAAGGGCTGTAAATAAATAGTTCAAAAATTGTCTCATTTTTTCCGCACAAAGTGTATGCCGTTCACCTGAACAAAAATAGTTTGAAATGTGTGGTGTTGTTTTGTTCGTGACTTTTTTATTGTTTATTCGCAAACAACCTAAACTAGCTTACAGGTAAAGCTGCTTTGGAAAAGTGCGCTCTTAACTTGGGCGTGAGCGGACGCCCCGTCACATCAAAATCACCCGGGCGAAGCAACTTTCTGCGTAATCAAATGTTAGAATTTAAATTGGTTTGCGCCGTATTCTTTTGTGTCAGGGTAGCTTTTTACCTATCACTGTTGATCCTAGTGGTAAAGCCATCTGGATTCGTTTTAGTCCTTACAAAAAGGTTCATAAACTTTATTTGTCAGTGTGCCAACTATTCTGTGCGTGATATTTTCGGTGTCTTGTTTTTTGACTGGAAGCAGTGTTAAAAACAACCAACCTTTGACTATAGCATCTATTTACTGCTGTATGAAGGAAGCTAGTAGCGAATAATAGCGGCTGATAGTTGCTATACGCAGGCAGAACGATGCCCTGGAGCGACAGAATTTCGATTGCTCCGAGAAAGCATATTAACTAAACGTATCTTTCTTTTATGAATTTTGCGTACAACACTCGAACGATCCAGTTTCACGAGTCGAATTTGCCTGCCAGAGAGTGCCCCTGTTTGAGACCGCTTAAGTTAGAGGCTCCAAGCACTGCAACGCTCATGAATTGGATAGTTAAAGACAGAACTTACACCGACGCAGTCATACGGGATATCGACTCACTGTGAGGTAAATGGAACTCGGAGGCATAGAGATAAACACTCGGAGGTAAAGCCCGTACAGTATGGCCACCAACCGTACGCATCCGTTGCTGAAATACTAGTGAGTCTATGCAGATAAACAAACACAGGTAATGAAGACGACATTTGAAGCTTTGTTCGCCGAAAAGCTTAATTAGAAGGAATTTTTAGTTCGGCTGAATGGCTGATGAGAACAAAGGCTATTTAGGTATTGACGTGAAAAAGCGAAGGCGCCAAGAAATAAAGGCAACCTGTAATTCAAGAAGAAAAGAAACTTATCTGAATGAGCAAGTGTGAATACAAAGAATTCGGTGTATCAATAAATATTCCTTCGTCGCAAAAAAAGCGCCGCAGAGAAATTAACCCGCTAATCTCCAAGTATCGTGTAATCATATTCTAGGAACCAGTCAAAAGAAGCGAGTTATTAAAAGGAAAGGTGAGAGCTGTGGGAAGTTAATCGTATCCGCTTAATTCAACGCAGTACTCATTTCTTTGCAAAAAAAAAAAAAAAACCTTTATACAAATCAATGTTAAGGTGCCAGCTGTATGGTGTAAAAGGTCAATACGCACGTCGCTTAAGGCTAAAGCAGGAACAAATCACGCCACTCTCAGTTACTGTACACAGGCGTCCGGTTTCCTTAAGAGGATTGTATTACAATGTCACCTAGAGTGCGGTGTTACAGAAATAGAAAGGTATGTTCGAGTTGAATGAAAGCTAGAAATACAATGTGCTGATAAAAGAGCAGTGTGTGTTATTTTTTCTTTGAATAAAACGGGGCTTTTAAACGCATGTTATCGTCTAATGAAACGTGGATTTGATGAGATATAAGATGACGTTCAAAGCTACCAATGAAACGTGGATTTGATGAGATATAAGAAGACGTTCAAAGCTACCAGAAAATTGTGTCCACTGAGTAGAAAGCTTGTTAGGACGAAAAGCTTCAATAATTTCAAGCTAGCGAACACGATATATGGGCAACAAAATTAACAGCTTACAAAGAGTGGCAAAAACCGTAACAGACTGAAGTACGTTAAAAATCAGTTATCTTTGTAGCACGAGACGCTTAACGGCTCAGCTCTCGTGTCTAATTAATAATAGTGTCGAATTGGCAACTATTCCTGTCTGCTTGCCACTCCAGACTTTTGTCTCCCAGTAAACGTGCCAAAGGCGCAAAGCATGAAATTTTTTTCTTTGCTGTCGTTACTTGCTTTCTTGGTATCGTTCTTGCAGATTCTGCAACACTTCAGCCTTCTTTCTGCTTTTTTGTTCTCAATCAGTGCTTTGAAGTGCTCCTACTTTCATTGAGGTAATTTATTGCCGTGGTTACCCAAATACCCCTTACAAACTTACGGCTTATGTAAGCGATTTTCTCATACTACAAGGATAGTCGTGGCTATTTCATTGTTTGTATTTTTTTTCTTCTCTATGCTGTGAAAATTAACTGTCACGTTTATCGCACTCCCCTCCCACCGAGGAAAATATAGCAAAGCAATTCCAATGTTGAAGGCGAAAGACTTAAAGGAATTCAACAAATGTTACTTTAAGGTCGGTTTTTATTCGATAGAAAAAAACGAATGGACACATGAAGCTTTTCCCTATTCCGGTAAGTCAACTGTCAAACAGGACGGAGCTGTAAAGACGGACAAAAGCCAACGAGCTCTGCGCGACACAATTAGAAGAGCTCAGCGAATATCAAGTGCAAGTCTTCCTGCTCTCGTTCTCCGCCGGTACCTGTCAATCGTAGGGCACAGAACATCCGGATCGAACCGGAAGGCACGTGCGAATCCGTCACGCAAACACTTCCTGCCGACAACGAAGCCGGCTGATTCGGGGAATCCTGGACAAGTTTTCCATACTAACTGGCACTACCAACGCTTGCTCGCACGCACTCCATTGTGGGGCTTCGTTTCGAGCTCGGACTTGTCTCATGCATTATTCAAAGCCCTACATTTTTTACCACTGCAAAAAGAAAGGTTGCAAAAGGAAACACAAGCGTAAAAGTACCAGTGTATAGGAGGCAGCACAAGGCAAAAATGCGAGTGGCTTCGAATGTAGCTTGCCCCGTTGGAAACAAGTTGGACCCTGTTCTTTCGAGCGAGAGGAGGACCCCTCGATCGAATGAATGAGGGCCTCTCACTCGATTATAGGCGTTTGTTTGGAGTAGACCTGTGAGTCGTTGCTGTTGTTGCTTTATCTTTCTCTGGTTGTAGGTTGATTAGTGTAGACGGGTCTGTACCCGCAGTTGACGCCTCTTTGACATGGAAAAAAATCGGAATAAAGACAAGGTAAGAGAAAGTTAGGTGCGCGGATGAGGTTAAGAAGTTTTTGATGATAGGGTGGCCGCGAATGGCAGAGGACAGGGTTACTTGGAGAGACACAGGAGTATGTTAGGTGCAGAGCATAGCATAATCGGTGCCTAACAACCATGGTAACAGGCTGCCATGGTTGCAGCGCATGCGCAGTACTGGCCTGCCATGTCCGCCCGAAATGTGCAGCTGAATATTCTAGTGTAGCTTTCGCTACAAAAAGCCATAGTATAGAAGCACCAAAAAAGCAGACCCCTTAGCTTAGGCAAATTTAGAACACCTTATTCCAAATTATGTGAATAAAGGCGTGGGAGTTGAAGCCCTCTCTTTTTTTTGCAAGTGTAGTTGTTATTTAGAATCCAATCTAGAGAAACTGGTACTTTTTATTGTTTTCAATAAACAAATTATTTACCACTCCGCACAATGGATGAAATTTGTTGCCCAACAGGGGTGCAATAAAATGACGTCTACGCTTCCGTTTCATTGATGAATTTACAAAAATTCAGGTTACGAGGACCACTCAGTGAAAGCGTTGTTTCTTCTGAAGTGTGCGGTGAAATTATAGGTATAAAATGGGCTTCAAATTAATTGATTGGTCAGGGGGAGGAAAGTTCATCTAGCCCCTCACATGAACAGTTTTTAACTATCTGTTTAGGTTCGCTTAGGTAACAAAGATTTCAGTCTCCCATTCGCACTTGTTCTTAAGTAAAAAATGAACGAATGCAAATTTACACGAGTAACCACCCCTCAAAAACTAGAAGCTGTCAACTGGACTGTCTCTCTAGCTCAAGGAACTATTTACCACGCATAGCCTAAAATCTTAACCGAAAGTAGGCTAGATATCTTGAAAATAAAAATTAGTAAAAAAAACGTATTTAGTGGAATCCTGTGGCCCTTTGCAACGTCTGAGATTTTCAATGCCCAAGGTAGAACGGAATATATAGGGGATAAGCAGCACTGAAAGGTACATCCAGCTTTCCAACAACACCAGAACTAATTGGGAGGGGGGTGAAGGGGGAATGTAATGGAGCGAAGCTCCGCAGAATGCAAAGACGAGGTATTCTACCAACGGAAAAAAAGCTCGTAGAAGGATAATTTAGGGCAAAATAGGCCAGAAGAAACAGCGCGAAGCAGCTTCCTGAGTGGTCATGCTGGACGCCCCAGAAGATACGTGTCGCTCCGAGGGAAGATTGAGGAACAGGAACGAGCGATTGATGTACAAGTTCCCAAAAAGGCTGTGACATGCCAAGCAAAGTAGTGGTGTCGTGGGGAAAAAAATTACGCTCAGATTGCCTCGTGTGTACTGCCTATGGAAGACAAACCTAACTAGCAATTTCGTCTTGAAGAAGCAAAGACGCCATTGGCTTCCCCACGGGGAGGCAGCACTGGGGGACTAGCTTCTTCTGCATCCTCTCCGCCATACAGGGAGCGAGGTGCAGGGATCGCAAGCGCCCAAGGACCACGACGCAGTGATGCTCCCTGCTTAGTTGCGTACTTATATTTTGTCCACTTTTTTATATATTCTGTATTTCCATTTCTGTCTACTTATGAGAATACTTGCTTGAAGCCCCTCCTACCAGCGGACGTATTTAAACGCCCAATGCGTTCAAATAAAAGTTTTCTAACCACCCCTCTCAACTTCTGTGTGGCAGGTGGCTTCCGCACGAACCGCATAATTTGCCTTTTCATCGTTTAAAGAAATGCGTCTATAACACTAAGAATCTAAATGCTTTCGAGGACACTGTATTGTGCACCTTAATATTGCCACGTATCATTGTAGTGTCCGTTCGTTCGCGTAAGGCCGCAGGAAAGGGGCGTTATCATTTGTGTTAGTGACGCGAGAAGCGACCGGACTAATCTCGCTTGAACTCAGCCATGCCGAGCTGCATATACGTGTTTCCAGATTACTCTAGATGATCTCGACCTGTTATCTCGAATTTCCTTGCCGGCTTTAAATTGAACGATACCGCGAGCAGCGGGCATTCGTAGTTCGACGACTGACGAGCACGTTTGCTGCTTACGCCGCCGCCGAGTGATTCAGTTCTTTTGCGGGCGCAAGTCAGCCCAAATAAAGAGCTTCGTTTAGAAGACATTTTGGTGTCTTCCTGACCGCTGGACTGCGGTCACTACAACGTGACAATATGACGACGCCAGTCTTCGATACAATAATGCAACTGCTTGCTATCAGTTCAGTGGTTCTTTATAGCCAGGATGGGGTACTGAGCCTTGAGTATGCCCTTTTTTCTTCCTTTTCGCTCGGCGCCTTGTTAAAGGGACACTGAGGAGAAATTGAAGTTGGCTTGTATCGACAGAATACCAGCTCCTGATTACAAAAACGCCACTCATACTGACAACAAAGCTCTTGTAACATAGAAAAGAGCAAGAACCAAAATACAGGTATGGCCGCCACAGGCCAAACTCGCAAGTACAAGCGTGATGACGTCATAGGACAAAACAGTGTTGCTGGAACGAATGGTTCTAGGAACACTAGGACCCGAGAATCCACAAATCACTGAGGCGCAGTCAATGCATGCGCAAATCTCCTTGACGTCGCCAGGTGGCGTCACGTGCCCGGCAGCTACGCGCGCGCCTGCAGCATCGGGACCAATCAGCGCCGTGCTCACCGGCAGTGTTGTGAAGGTATAGGATGCGCAATCAAAGGACGAACCACGAAGAAAGACACAGGGACACACACAAGCGCTCCACCGGCAGTGGGCGGGCTCCCGGTATTCCGCTAACGGCAACAAGGTACACGGTATGCTAAAGGTGTCTATTTGCGAGAACTTCGTTGACGACTTCCGTTGACGACGCCGGTGCAAACGTAAGCGAAGCGCCTGTAGATACGGCCGCAATAGCCGATAGCTGCCTTCAACGTGCGGCCGGCGGTAGCTTTATTTTCGGCTGCTGCTAGGCCGCTCTGCTGGCCGCCAGAAATTCCGGAGTCTGCATTACGTCAGGTGCACGGCATGTTTCACGTCACTTAGTCCTGTGTCGTCATAAGAAAATCCCAAGTTTGAATCAAAGAACGAAGATTACTGCAAGAGCGGCGGGAAAAACTTTTTCAACTTCGAATCCAAATTTCTTAGAAATAAATGCATCTTTCCCTGCCGGCCAAGTGGCTATAAAGCCATGAAATGCCGAACTATCGGATTTTGCTACAAAAAAATATTAATAGTGTTCTCCTCACTGTCCCTTTAAAGTGGATTGTTTATTTTTTCAATGAACTAGAAATTTTACGATTAACCCTTAGTTGTTGAGGAAAAGCAATATCGACAAGGTCAGGCTGCCATTCATTCTCGTAGTTCGGTTCGTTTGGCCTTGGCCGCTCTCAGGTGCACAAAAATAGTCTTAGTAATTCATTTATGAGTAGTATGTTGAGGGGATAAACTTAATTAAAATATTAGTTGTTTATTTTACCCTTTGATAATGCGTTGCTCAGGATGAACAAGCAATAACCAAGTTTTCTGCCGACTGCAGCTTCCACCGGAAATGAGGCTCTCATTCCTCGGCTGGTGTGAGAAATGCCTCATCCCACGGATGGACATTTGAAGGAGCGAACGCGGAAAGCTTGCCCGAGAAAGTTAATCACCAAGGCAGCACGGGGAGCGAGTGTTAGGGCTAGGGTAGGGATAGAGTAGAGCGCCGTTAGGGATAGAGTACCTCCAAGTAAAGAAGGCAGGCGACAAGAATGGAACTATAGGCGGCAATAAAAAAAAAAAAACACGAGCCGCCATATACTGCTGCCAGTAAATGGAAAGCTGGTAGCAGCCAGTGCTAAGAACAGCTAGCCAACGAAGAATGACTGCCACGTGAGCACAACTGCTCGGAGGACAAAGTAAATGCACTCTCCACTAGGCACATTAATCTTCGGCTGTAAGGAAGACAGTGGCCAGCTAATGATTCCTGCCTCCTGGACTATCGCTGCTCAGCGCAGAGTGCACGCGGGCAAATATAATGAAAAGCACGGGTGGCAGCGAACAAAAGAATGATGGCGGGCACTGATAGACGTAGGGAGGTAAACAAGAGAAGCACTTGCGACGCTCCTGAGTGGGAATAACCACACCAGCCATGGGCCGGATTCCCCAGCTTGTTCTCTCGCTACAGTAACGATGGCGTTGGTAAGGGGCGAGCACTAATCGTGCCTTGCTCTTACCTAGAAGAACCTAGCAGGGTGGATTTCTTGCCGCCCAGAAATGTCTGCAGGCCAGGTTGCAAGAAAAGCATTTAGAAGAAAACTGTTTCTATTGCCGAGGTTTCAGCGAGATATACCCAGTGACGAATTCGCTGAAGATCAGGGTCGTCATGCTCTTAATAACACAGGCGAAACCAAGAAAAATGTTTGAGCGGATGTTATGTAGAAAGAATCTATCTTTCATCATCATCACTGCAGGACAAAGTTATCTGCCATATCCCTCTGGTTAACACGGTCCTCTGCCCAGTTGCGGACAGCTTATCCTTGCAAACTTCTTAATCTCATCCGCCCACTAAAGTTTCTACTGAGCCCTGCTATGCGTGCCTTCTGCCGCAATCCACTCTGGTGCCTGTAATCACCATCGGTTATCTTGCCTTCGCATTACATGCCCTACCAATGCCGATTTCTTCTGACTTACATTTACGAAGATATTATCAACTCGCATTTGTTTCCTTTCACACCGTGCCCTCTTCATTTCGCTTAACTTTACATATATATCATTTACCTTCCCATAGCTCACTGCTTTGTCCTGCAATTAAATTAGACACTTTTCTTGCACCGAAACGTTTCTGTTCCATAGGTGAGTACCAGCAATATGCAGCTATTATATATGCTTTCCTTTTGGGGGATATTGGCAATTTGCTATTCACCACCTAATAGTACCACTATCAAACTAATATTCGTGCTTTGAGCTATGCGGCTGAAGTGACCGAGTGCAAATCAACAAGATTATTCAATAATTTCCAATGGCCGTAACTTTTGCCACTGATTGCGCTACTTCAGTGCCTAATGTTAATGTTTAGACGTGCTTGAATATTTCGCTGAAAACAAAGTGAAAGAATAGTCTTAGGCAGCCTATGCTTTTTACTTATCTGAGAGAAACTTGGCCATAATGAATCGATTTGTTTCGACATGCACGGTCATTTGTGGGCAATTAGGGCTCGCGGCCAAGCAGTGCTTTAATCTAATAGGAGGAATGTTTTGCGGAAGTTCAGTTAACATGCCATTACTGCCACTCTGACAATTGCAAAACTAGACAAGCTACAAGCGACCTTCTGGTTTACAGAAGTGCATTTAGACGCGATTTTATGCTCTAATTTTTGAGCCATGAAGTTTGAGCGATATCGGAGTGAAGTGCTGTGCATGAGCTTCTACAACCCAGATTGCTAAGCGCGGCAAACTTACAGGCCAAATAAGTTTCCGCATCTCTCTCCAACTTGACGCATCTGGTGTGGACGGGCACTGGCCTTGCATATTGTTATTAGGGCAAAACCATGTCTGCTCCTGACACAACAAGGCTGTCAGCTTTACAACTGTGGTGCAGCTTTGTATCCGACAAGGGGCTGCTTCTAGCTCTAGATCTGTCATTACGTCCTTGAATATCGTTATTGCATTTAATGCCGATTGTGAAATGAAAACAGCAAACAATAAATGAACGGCTCAAAATCTATTTCAGTGCGTGGCAAAGAAAGCAATGAAATCCTCTAAGGAAGATAGAGGAAGGCGGCTGCGTGAAAATGAGAGGCAATACAAATATAATAATTAATAGACGATTATGGTACTCACTTATCCAAAATTATAGTGCAGCTTTTCACAAGCAACCTACTACCACTGGCAGGTTTAGTGTTATGTTCCTTAAGGCTCTCCGGAATCTTCCTGTGGCCACCAGCTTCCGTTTGTTCACTCCTTCAGCCCTGCCATGGCATGAGGCGTTTCGCTCTGCCACGGTTGTCAGGTGGCGTGTTAAGTCGACTACGCCGATGCCGACGCCACCGATGATGACGACGACTACTACGACGCGGAATCCACGAACGGAAACCTAAGAGCTGCACTGTAAAAAAACGGTTACGTTAAAGATTTTGAATGGCTTGATGCCACGAAAAGACTGACAGATCACTGAAATCTGGCATCATTTCAATCATCTCTTCTTCTGCGAAGTCCATGTCCAAGTATTTTTGTAATGTGTTGTGGTAAGCGGTGGTGTAGTACCGCCGTAGAACGTGCTGTCGCACGGATGTCAAAGCAAGAAAGCGAATCACAGTTGCGGACCATGCCGATTATGTAAATGGTCCTTGCGGTAATTCGGCGCTTGATCCAGACGTTAAGCGCGGTCAAGGTCGACGTTGCGTGACACAGAAGAAATGTACCATGCATGCAAACTTCAACGTTAACCACCGGTCCTCGGTTGTCATACTGATCACTACCGTGAACATGTCTATGCAGCTCTAAAGGTGGCATATGGTGGGAATCAAGCGTTCACTCACACGTTTAGCGGCAAGTACCCCGGTTTTGTATGTCATCGGATTTCTTGAATGGCTGCTGCTGCGACTTGGTACCTGCCATGGCTCGGCGCGCACTCCTCCCGTTGTGTTCTGTAGGGTTCACAGCAGAAGTCCAGTGCGAGAATGGTGTTTCTGGCTCGTTTGTAGGTTCTGTCAGCCGTTGAGCGTGTGGTGTTGGTGGTGATATTTTGTACCGAACACGTAGCAAATTCCAGCGCTCCCCACAAGCACTTAGCCTCACACGAGCAGTGCCAATTGCAGCTGCATATCTGCATTTCGATGGATTTCAGTGAAGCTCCGCCTTGAATAAGCCCGGTATCATTTCTTTTGTATTAACTCGACCGGATCGGGTCAAGTCAGGCGTCGGGATAAGCAGGGTCGCCTCGCTTAACCCCACTGCTGATCAGTGCGATTCGAGCGTGCAAGAGCGGCGTCCGAGGTCCCTGCCCGCCCTGCTACTCTCGCAGGCGTGGCGGCATCAGGGCAAACATGTATTTATTTTCATGATTTATGGTTTATGGGGGTGCGAGGCTGTGCGAGACGTTGTAGTGAAGGCCTCCTGAAATTTCGAATACCTGGGTACTTCAACGTGCACTGGCATTGCATAGTAGACGGGAATCTAGAATTTCGTCTCCATCGAAATTTGCCGCCGCGGCCGGGATCGAACTCGTCTCTTTCGGGTCAGCAGCCGAGCGCCGTAACCACTGAGCCAAGACGGTGGTCTTTATTTTTCCTTATTCCTCCTACTAACCTGTCTTTGTGAACTGACCGCGTTTACACGTACCTTGTACAAGGCTTGGTCTTAGTCAGCCTATACTTCCTGCCGTCGGACAATCCAAATCGAGCGGACAGCCGCTTTCGCGAACGTTTACATAAGCCCAACTGGCGACTGTAAGCGGTACGTGCTTACTCAACACAACGTTATGTTTTTCATATAAATGCGCAGTGTAACAAATTTGATCTGTAAAATAAATAAGCAACTAATTATTTATCTTAGCCAATGTTGCCAATAATATCAGGAACAAGAGGATGAATTTGCATTTTCCACCATTTTTTATGTGTTTGAAATGAGTTCCCCGTATCTGATTATAAGGTGCCAAGGAGGCAGATAGCATTATGTGCAAGCCATCTGGCGCATGAAAAACGTGCCTACCACAGCTGTCCTGAACGAATGGACTGCTGCCTTAAACGAGCTGCTACTTCGTCGCAACGCGGCCAATATGCAAGTTTTCCTCATTTCCTTCCCCCGTTCTTTTTTCTGGCATGCACTTGACGAGTAAAGTGAGTGCTAGGGCACAGTGGAAGCCGCTCTTGTGGAGGAGCGGGTTTTACGGCTGAATCGAACCCGTGGCTGCATCCTGTTTTTCGAAAATCAATTCTTAGCGAGCGGCGCTCGATACGCCAACGCTCCGGGCGAGGATGGGACCAGACGGAATCTGTTTTGTTGGCATTAGTTTTTTTTTTGTTGCATCATTTACGGTCGCTGCTTAGTGAAGCCGAACTGGCTGCTTAGAGACCATATTGGCTGCAATATGAACAGCTTCTCTAGCCTCTCATAACAGCGGTGAAAGTATACGCCGCTCACAAAGCGAATAGAGGCAGCGATGGCCTAATGCTTCTAAGAACTTCAATGCTTTACTTATGATGTGTATCCTGTACTCACATCGACCGGTTTCAACAGGGATAGAAAATAAACGAGGGGCACGGGACTTTAACAATTGCAGCGGCAGTTGTGAATATTCAAAGCTATGTTGCAAGCGAACAGGCAGGCTAGAAATAAAGGAATGCTCGCCAAGAATTTCTTGGGTACCGATAAGAAATAGGATTAAAACATCCTCTTAATTCTCCGCCGGGGATGAGTCGATGAACTTCCAGCATTACCGTTTGCATCACGAAAAGAATAGGTGCTTCTGAAAAATGAGAAACACGCCCAACAGGCTCAACTGATTTGTTTACCTTTAAGAAAGGCTTTTACCCCGCAGCGTTTGTTGGCCTGCGTTTAGTTTAATGACCATCATGAAGAGAGAAAAATGTTAGCTCTTTTCCAAAAGTCGTTTACAGTTTTCCTTCGTACTGCTTGTTGGAATTAAGTGAACAGAAAACGCAGAAGCGCGCTTTTTTGGCATAGGCCTAAGCGAGCGCGAGGTCTGTCAGCTGCCATTTTGCTTTGCTCTTCGGTGCTAACGAACTGTAATGCAATAGCCAGGAGCAGACGTGGTATTTTGTCCTTGAAATCATTCATTAGAACACGTAGAATGGCGAGTGTTAAAGAATCTGGAGCCGCCGCGATGGCTCAGTAGCTATGGTGCTCGGCTGCTAAACCAAAAGACACGGCTTCAATACCGGCCGCGGCATTCGCATTTCGATAGAGCCGAAATAATAGAGGCCCGTCTCTTGTGCGATGTCTATGCTCGTTAAAGAACCCCAGTTGGCCAGAATTATCCGGAGCCCTCTACTACGGCATCCCTCATAGCCTGAGTCGCTTTCGGATGTTAAAACCCATAAACCAAACCATACAAGCTGGACAAGATGATTGCGACCAGCGTCTAATCGGAAGTGGTTTCCGCTTCCCATTTAATTAGAACAAACGTGGGGTAAAGTTTTAGTGGGGGCTTGGTGGCGTCCTAGGAACCAGAATTTTATTTCATCAATGCATTTTATGCCTACATTCATAATTTTCAGCCCCTGTCATCTTCGGGGGTTGCTGTCCGACCACAGCAATTTTCCAGGCCACCGCTGGCCTGCATTAACGATAATCGAGTAAGACTTTCGGCCGCAGTATTTTTGCGAACGTACAGTTTACATATATGGCAACGTAAAGGGTACGTGTAGAAGGTTACAGGGCCGGTTACTCAAGATAACTGCTGGGAATAAGAAGCAGAAGGCGAAGAGGGCGAATTTTAAGTAGCTGGTGGAGCAGACAAGAACCTCAATAGATTACTTAAAATAAGCGCCGCCCAGCTAAGGTTCGGTCCACCTAAGAAAGCAGCCTGCATTGTAGTTTTTCCTGCTGATCGCAGCACCGTGAAAGCCATCCTAGCTTGAGAATAAATTTTAGCGTGAAGAACATCCAATCCCGATCATACTGTGTATTTCCATGGGTTTTGAGTCCTTTCAGAAACGACGGAATAAATGACAGAAAACGGTGAAGTCCCCCAGGAATAAATTATCGGCTCAAAATTGGTCATGCGAAAGGCGGTGTATTTAAGCCGCTGTTTCGAGCGAAATAAAAGGAAGTCCTGAAAGTGGCTCGGCATTTTGCTCGGAGTGCCTCTCAGTAATGAAGCATTTCCAGTGCTCTCTCGAGTTCTGAAAGAAAAAGACGACGTATAAAACGAGAGAAATTGAGAAAAATAATTTCTTGCTCGAAAGAAAAAAAACATGGTGAGAAAGGAAGCATACCAGACCAATGACAAGAAGCAATGTGAATGACACGAGCAGAAAATTTCAGAAGAGACGAAAATTTTACATTAGCCGACATTCTTTATGAAGTTCCCCGGAAAAGTTTTACAGAGTCCTTTTTTTTTTTTTACTAAACCATTTCTTGTTCACGTGCACCGTGCTCCGGGCATTGGCTTGCATTGCATGCTTGAAATGCATTATTCGCTCACATAATGCTATGGCCGAAAACATAGCAAATTATTTTGCCCGCTACTTTGAGTTGTGCCGCTTGCATCACTTTCTTTCAGCAGAGCTTTTTGTTGTAAAATTAAAGCCAGGGCTGCCTGCAGAAATCACAGCTGTCGTCCATGAGATCTATTAAAAGCATCGCATGCTGTCGCGTGTCTCTTGCGCCAAGAATATATTGCTCGTTTACGAAGAATCGGGAACATTACTGTTTGCTTCGGGTTGCGCTAATGCGCGCTAACGAGACCATTCATACTACTGTACAACAAGGCCAATATGCGGTGTGAGTATTTATACTGTTTGCTACATTTTATTCCTTACATGCCTTAAGCTGCTGTATTGTGAGTATTTTCTATACAAAAGAAGAGTGCGAGCTTCGTAGGCACGTAAGCCGCGGATAACTAAGGAATACCTAAAGGTGATACGAATTAAAAACATATTTTTTTAAGCGCTTTCTAAAAACAAAATGTATTGACTATCTGAAGAAGTTTAAGGCTTGGAGAAATAAAGCCAACAGTATCAATCGGCAAGCCAAAAGAAACTACATGAGTAACTAATTTAACTACGAAGTAATAAAGCACTCTGATATTGTTTGGGGGCGACTGAAAAATTTACTGAACTTAAAAGAGAAGACTGTAGTAGATGAAATATTCATAGATGGCACTCACTTATGCGGTTCTCGACTAGCAGATGCTTTTAGTAATTTCTTCGGGTCCATTGCAGACGGCACGCAACCAAACCAATACCTCAACAGCATGAGTCAAAAGGTTAGCGAAACCGCGTTTTAAACCCCTGTTACAACCAACGAAGTTTTGTCAGTACTACAGTCGCTGAAAAATAGTAAAAGTAAGGGCATTGACGACTTCTAAATACTTCCAGCGAAGTATACATCCCACATACTTGCACCGATATTAGAATGCATATTAAACTTGGAATTTTTGTCAGTAACTTTCCCGAAAAAGCTACAGATTGGCAAGATTACCATAAATTTTAAGGCAGGAGACGATAATAATTTCTCCAACTAGAGACCTATATCGATCTTGCCAATTTTTTCGAAATGTTTTGAAAACCTTTTACAAGTGCACATTACAAGCTTTATTAACAAACACAAAGTCATATCAGCTTCCCAGTTTGGTTTTATCGCAGGAAAATCAACAGGAACAGCGTTATTAACCATGACGGAAATTATAGTAGAGTCATTTGTAGAAAAAGAACTAGCTCTCGGGGTTTTCGTGGATTTTTCCAAAGCATTCGACTCCATAAATCACAAAACATTATTCCTTAAAATTGAGCACTATGGATTTCGCGGCACATTCCTTCAGCTTTTAATAACATATTTAGAGAACCGCCAGCAACGAGTTGTAATTAACAATTCTTCATCGCACTTTAGATTCATTCATTCTAGCGTGCCGCAAGGCAGTAATCTTGGACCTGCACTGTTCAACATCTATATTAACGACATTGTAAACATTGACAGCAGCGCTAAATGTATATTGTATGCAGATGACGTCGGCGTATTTTTTAGGGCTAAAACCCTTAGGGACTTGACATTAAACGCTAATGAAACTCTGCGCAAACTGATCGAATGGAGTATTAAATCTTTATTGAAAATTAACGCTACCAAAACTAAAGCTGTGCTTTTTAAACCTAAGACCAAACCACTAGAACATTTACCCACACTAACGCTTGGTTCTCAAAGCATTGAAATAGCGGCGTCACTAAAGTGTCTAGGTGTCACACTGCAGTGCAATCTTTCATGGGACGTACACATCGACAATCTGGTTAAAAACTTGCAAAATGGACAGTTATGTTACACAAAATCCGCTCTTTACTACCTCTGAGTGTAAGACTTGTAGTTTATATTGCACTATTTCTTTTAACCTTTTACATTGTCATCTGGTGTGGGGAACAACAACATGGTCAAATACATATAGGTTACAGAAAATACTGGGAAAGGTCATTCGTATCATTGCAAATGCCCCGTTTACTGCTCACACTCAACCTCTTTTCGCATCATTAAAAGTAACTCCAATTAGTGACCTATACAATTTATTGCTAACTAAACGATATGAAAGACAACGGAAAAATCATGACGCGTTCTTTGATGGCACAGCTAACTCACGGCTCAAAGCTAATTACAACCGAACACGTAATAACGACGTCTGGTATGTGTCATCCTTCCGTAGTAATTACGGTCGTCAAATGCTGCGATATATAATTCTAACTCTTATTAATCGGCGCAATGAGCCCTGAGGACCTAACGGTACGGTTTTTTTCTTTGTCTTACTGCAAGTTTTCTCCTCCTTTATCCCTTTTTCTTTTGTGATTGTTATTCTTCGTTTTCCATTTTTCACTGTCTTTGAGCGTTTCGTGTTAATCTTGCCGACTTCACTTATCTATTATTGCAAGAGGATGTTCACTAATCTTTATTGAATACGATGTTTACCTATGCACTGCAGTCTTTTTTTATTGTTCTTTCCGTGTTCTGTTGCTGCCGGTTTTTATGGACGGGGTACCCCCCTCTGTCAGGCCAGTCATAGGCTTTTGGGTGTACCCCTAACATCCCTGATGTTGAAATAAAGGTATTTGTATTTGTATCTATAAAACTTTAATTGCCCACTTTGTAGACCAAATATTTCTTAAAATTCTATCACTGTGCACACCGCTAGCTCTAAATAGTTTTGATGTGGTTATGTGGAGGTGGTGCCCAAATTAATCTTCACTGACTGAACCAGAACGCCCCGCATACATTGCCAGTCATGAAACTTGAAGAATAGGAGTCATACTGCTTTCCAGAGCAAAGCTGCGCTTGCAGAGTTCGCGCTCTCAGTTAAGGGTTGACTAGACCATATCTTCTTTGCTTGTTTACAAGAGCAGCTCAAGCGCTTAGCACAAAAGATCGAACTACGCATTCAGTCTTTGAAAACAAACCGACCTCTTCACAGCGTGACCTACTGAAGTGCCCGAATAATTAAAAGGCTCTTCTTTTAGCGAGACATGTTGGTCAACCTCATATTTCTTTATTGTGTAAAAGGGGGGAATGTCTGTAGCGAGCTGTGTTTGGGACGCTGGAACGACAAAAAGAGCTCGCGACCCGTTGCGACTGAGCGGCGCCATATCAATTAGGTTTCGGCCATGCGTCTAGCGCAGCCTTCTCTCTTGGAGAGGAAGCTTCCCCCTGGCTCATCCCTTGGGGACACTGCACGCTTCATTGACGAGAGATCGACCACGTTCTTCCATTAAGCCCGAAGTGGATGCGTGCTGCTCTTCTGGCTCGTTTACCCTTTGTTCGCCCCTCCTACTGTTCATAATGCACTGAGGTGATTTTGTATGTGCAGGGGACAGGTATTTCTTTTTGTGGCTTTCTAAGCATCATTCAGGAATGTACCAGTGGCCCTCTTCGCCGATAGAGAACATCAGCAGTCAAGCAAAGCACAAGCAAACATCTTCAGTATCAGACGCAGCAACTGCTTCATGAGCCCCGGAGAGCCCCAGTGAATAGCCCCCCAGCCCCCCTCCTCCCCCGCTGAGAGTTCAAATCCGTCCTTGAAGTCTAAATGTGGCTCGGCTTGCACGCGTGCTCCTTATGCCCCTACTAAGGATGTAGCCTGCCTTTACGTTTCCCGGGTTTGTGTTCAACACTATGTGACAGACTTCTATAATATGGTGTCTGGATAACCACGACGGCTCACACTTAGCAGAATTTCGCAGAAAAACAGAAAATGTTTATTCCCATTACAACTAACTAAATGCGACCAAAGTAGCGTCGACAAAGTTTAAAGATGAATGCAATGATTAAGTTAAATGACAGAATTGAACAGCACAGTGCTAGAGTGCACCCAGGTCATCATCATCATCATTATCATCAGCCTGACTACACCCACTGCAGGTCAAAGGCCTCTCCCATGTCTGTCTAATTAGCCCTGCCGTTTGCCAGCTGCGGCCACCATATCCCCGCAGGATACGGTATGCAAGATCATTTTTTTTTTACTGGCATTCGGTCGAGCAGATGTGATGGCATGACAGGAGCGCGATAATGAGTCATACAGGCGTATGAAATTTGCCATCTAGTAATTGCGGCACATGAGCCAAGGCGATGCCGGCAATGAAATCATGAACTTACAAAATACACCTTGTAACACGGGAGTTAGTAGGACAAGTGAGGAGATTACAGATTTCACCATCTCGCAGTGTCGCCAATATTGCTGTGTCATTTGTAGGAAGTAGGTCCCTTCAGTTGCATTGAAAGCGCAGCCCCAAAGAGGGATGAAAAAAGAAAAAAGTGACGACGCTTGCGCAATATTGGCATCTTCCTGCATCAGCGTAGAGCGGAGAAGCTCATTAAGAAAACAAGATTTAAAAGTAGTGTGACACCTCAATAATAGATGCTGAAGAAGGATGAAACAGATCTCCGGCATTTGTTATTGGTTGTGCCATGATATCACACATAATAATTTATTAAAACGCACGCGAGTCGCATGCGTTTCATTGCAATGTAGTTTTTATGACATTTTTTTGCGTTTTAACAGCCTTTTTTAACATACCTTAAAGCAAAATTCTTCTAGTACCATCTAAAGTACATTTTTTTTAGAAATACAACAAAAATAACGTCATTCAGTTGCCGGATTGCCCAAAGAGAGCGTAATAAACCTTCTCATGCAATACTAACAGCCAGGTCTTGGTGACCGCACCTGAAACAAATTGCAATAAAGTCAAATAAACTAATATTAATTTACGCTGATATGCCGCATTTTGACAGAGCGATGCGATGCAGCTCACCATTGGCTGGATATCGCAGCCAATTGTGAGGTCCTTTCGCCAACGACTCATCAGTGGTGAGGTTGCTTCCCAGTGACGCTAAAAAGCCGCACTAATCTGAGCGATCAAGGACAGAGTACCAAATGAACGATAAAAAACCAGCAGCTTATAGGATACGGCACCATATGCGAGTGCGGCTGCCGCGATCTATGAGCCGTCATAGAATTCGGCACGTATTTCCGGCCATGAATTTCATGCTTAGACCTACGCTCGAAAGACTACAATTTTTTCTAAAGAATCTCATTTACCCTTTTCTAATGGTTATTACCAATCTAAAAGAGGATTTTCTCTGAAACTCTGCTCGGTCTGAAGTCTTTGTGAACGTTTTGGTGCCAGGAACTTCAAAGCGCGCAATTTATCAGGTACTTAGTCTTTCACCCCCTGCAATCTTCGTTTTATGTTCGCGAAAGTCTCATCTCATCAGAGTGGTTAGCTTGATAGTCGGATATAACCATTTCAAGCGTCACTAAACGGCACGCAAAAATTTTCGATTGCAGGTTATGTGAGCGCGTTTTGCGGCTTCAGTTCTGCTGGCGGCGTCGGGAAAGAGCAGGGGCACGAACTGGTTCCAGAAAGCGCGGCGGTGAGGCTTCTAACGCCACCGCAGTATAAACGGGTATGCTCTGAAACGTCGATTGAACATTTTACTGGCTTCTTTCCTAGAAAGTGTTTTTAATGGCTCCTCTTGAAAGGCGAGTCATGTTTACGGGGGAAATCATGCAGCATATGCCTTTAACTATTATCTTAATCTATTTTTTTTTCACTTTTCAAGAATCTTGATTCCAGACGGAAACAGTAAAAATGGGACTCTTTTTTTGTTTTTACGTAGTTAAGAGAGGCGTATTATCTCTGCCATATTGAGCAGAATGTGCTTTCAGCCTCTAAAGATATTTCTATACAGACAGCACTAAAAATTAGCACTGCTGTAGTCTTCCTATAGGTTTACTTCGATCAATGGGCTAACACGGTTGTTAATCTTTCACATAAATATCAACGAACCATTGTCCATATAACGCGAATGCGCGCTAAAACTCCTGACCGCAGTTTTTATTACACCTCATTTTGTCCCAAGAAAGTATGGCGATAACACTGAGTGCATTTCAGATGGATTACATACGCCTTGAGTGTAAGAAGTAGAATTTTCCTCTTAGTCTTTTTGTTTATTTCGAGCGGGCATATGTGGAATAAACAGCTGTGAAAACAGGCGCGCAGCAGGGTTTCAGCAGCCGGTTTACTGCTGCTGTACTGCCTCCAGTTTTTAGAGCGCGTAGCGGTCAGACCAGGCAGGTCAGTGGGGTTAGGGTAACGTTCACTAACAGTTCTGCACACTCACTTTCTTTAACCTTTTGTTTCACCTTTTACCTTATAATTCCGCAGTGCTATAAAAGCATTCTGTGACCAACAAAGACCACTCCCCTAATCCCGCGCAAAATCACTCCAGAGGCACTGCAGCACAGCTCAGAGGCATGCAGTCTTCTTAAAAGTCACGCTGATAAAACGGAGGCGGTTTATCTCATTTTATTTGCGCATTCTTATCGCTCTAGATGTTTTTCTTTATAAGAAAGAAACAAGGCCATTAATATTGAAATACCCTCGTTTCGAAATAGGGCACCCACAGAGACCAGAGCGACAAATATTTTGGGACGTCCATGAGATCATGAGTGGACTATCGATGGATGTCGCAGTGACATGGTCGTTTGTCTTCTCCCGTTAAAATCATTCTTCCTGTGGTTGAACAATGAAGCCATTAAGCGCACTCCAAACACGAGAGAGGTCATTTGTGCTCTCCAAGTCGATATTTGTACTTAGTATCAGGGCTGGACATAGTCCATTCGCGACGGCTAGGCTAGCATGACTTCATTTTATTATTGTTACGCTTCATTCCTGTTTACTCCCTATGAATATAGGCTTGGACAGTTTGCTCTACAGAGGAAAATAATGGGGCACTGCACTGGCTACGGCAGCTGCACATCGCAATAACGGTGGAATGACTTTGTGCGGGCTTTCAAAACGTTAGATGACACTGTATTAGGGCTTGCGAAACAGGTGCAATGGACTTTGGAGACAAACTTCAGAGGGCAGTTTTCTTTGAAAAGCACGCGAGGCACAGGCTGGCGGGCCGGCTCGTTATGAAATAGTTTTTTTCCTATCGAACCAGGGCGATCTATCTGCAGTCAACCTACTTGTCGCGATTTATCTTAGATACGGCTAGAGGTAACTGGCTGAACTTTCATTCTTTATACGTCATACGATTTAAAGATTGACGGTGGTTCTGGATCTTTTTGGAACCACCTCGCTTTGTTCTGCGTGGAGAGAATGAAAAATATATGAGCAGCCAAGAAACAAAGGAGTCTGTCTTTGTTGGTGTGATTTCAGCATCCGCTCTGCCCAGTTTATTACAAAGATATTTATTTTCATGTAAGAAAACGGGGCTTTCGGTATTTTCAAACTTTCAAAAAAAAAAAAAGCCCGTTTTTTGCCACAACGAGAAAGGAAAGACTATTTTTTTCTTCATGCTTGTTCCAGCTTTCATAAGAAGACTGCTAACATGCTTATTTTTCTCGCTCTTTTTCATTATGTTTTCCGATTATTATGATAATGATGATGATAATCTTAATGGTAAATACCACACCATCCCACCAAACTTACCCAGCGCCTATTGCGGTGCTATGTTGCACAGTTAGAACGGTACAAGAACGCATTAAATTTTGGTGTAGAAAACTGAAGCAGGAATCCGATTAAGAGCAGAAGCCACCTCTGGGATCATATAGGGCGGAGAGAGCACGCTGTTTAACATTGGGAGATATTGCTTCGAATGTGAAATTACAGCTACGTACAGGCTGTTTCAAACAGTTCACTTCGGCTCCTGCAGTAGTCGAGGAGAAATATAACGAAAATATAGTGCTCAGATGTGGTGACAGCGAAATGAAGTAAATAAACACGTGTGCAAACATGCGGTTCGAAGCCAGAAAGTACTGCTAAATAGGGTGGTATATAGCTAATGATACAAGGCTTACTTTTGTTCTAAGTCCGTAATCAACGGCTATTTGTGTAAGAGGTGCGGCCTGCCACTATTACTTTCTACATGTATTGGGGAATCCAATGTGGAGCTCACCTTAGTTTATTCCGTCATTGCCGTCAGGCGTCTAAGATTAGCCAGCACACATATGCGCTTAGGTGAAGAAAAAGAAATGAAAATGCATGCCGGTGGAGAAAACGCTTGAAGACGAACTGAAGTTCCCTGAAATCTTACTTCTTTATGATTTAAACTGCTGGATATGTGCATATTGGCTTTTCCCAAAATTGTGCGAAAGGAAAAAGATATCAGGTCTCAGGCGTTCTGCTTAGGACAATTTTTCAGCGCTGATAATCGCCGTTGAAGAAAGGTAAGATCTGGAGCCCGACATTGTTTATGTAATATGTTACGACCTGAAACATAACACAACATTTTCTGATGACAAAGACCTGCGAAACGTGAGTCAAAATAGTAATGCATTTAACAAAAAATCTCGGTTCTCATATCTGTATTGGGGCAAGAATAAAGAAAACCGAAGCGGTAAATGTTTCATTACTAAGGACTGACGGGCGAGTTGCCAAGACGGCATTCGGAAGAAACGCAGGCGAACCATAGTACGCTCACTTATTGTGCGTGGACATTTTTTCAGTGTGCATCCTCTCACACGATGCTGTTTCTTCACAGTTAAATTGTGCTACTGTGCTCATTTGCAGCCTTATTTTCGGAGCATTCCACGAAAAGGCCAGTTCGAGGGGCAAACATAGGTCGGGAAGCGATGTGCTGGAGGTGTGGGTGTGACCTACATACGGGGCTCGGGCATGCTAACAGATATTCATCTCCGCCTGCTAATTAGCTTGAAAGCACTTCAAACAAATTGCGGGGCAGGGATTTGATTACGGCATCAGCTGAGTCGGCCATTCCCGCGTTTCTCGCACACGCTAGAGGTTTGTGGGCATTAGGACAATGCACGTGCACAGTTTCAGAGTTGAATCTTAGTTGAGGCCCGCATTGGTCTCCGTTATATCGTTATGGTCAACCGGGTTATTTTCGGTCTGACTGGCTCAATATGAGGTTCTTATGCTGAGAGGAACTTGTCCATTTCAATGAGAGAAGGTCAACGTTGAATGTTAATTACACTCAAAAACTTTCCAAATTACGAATTTGTAGTTATCTTGCCTAGTAACTGCTCAGATTTCTCGGTGTTGGATCGCGTACAAAATGTCTACATTGATCAGGCAATCCATGCAGGCCAGGATGAGAACAAATAACGCTATTAGGTTTGGGCATGACAATGAAGACTCTCTGCACTATAATTTTACGCTTCATTTACTTATCACATAATGAATGAGCGCACAGGCGGGGACAGACAGAGCCGCCCAGCAGACGTAAGAAAGGCAAATAAGTTTTCAATGTTAGGATAACAGACGACGCTTCGAAATGCCTCTATGGGCTTTCAAGCCAGGACGTTGTTAACGCACTACAATCCTGTGAAGGTGTAAGAGTTTCACAATGCGGCCTACTTGGAAAAAAAAAGCCATCGTCAAGCGTCAGAAGGGGCTAATTCCGAGAAAAAATTCTGCACCAGCTGGTTACGTGGAAAATTTGTTAGATGAATTTCTTGGTTACTACAAATTTCTACGTTCAGCTGCTTTTTCCATGCACTCAGAAGACTTAAAACCTGAGCCGGCATTCCAGGCACTGTAACTTTGTCAGCGGCGGAGTTGTTAGAGTGCAATAGGTTCTCTTAATGACGGTTAAAGCTCCTAAATAAATCAAATGTAACGCAATACCAAAAGATTTTGTACTGCTGTGCAGTTTCACATTATCACCACAACTGATTATATCCAATCGCTGCGTAAAGCGGAAAAAGAAAAATTTTTTGCTTTGTTTCGCAGCAGTATATTGTGGTATCGTACTATAGTTTTGTATCCATTCTCTCAAAAATGGTAGTTTCCATTAACACCACCCTCGATAACAACCCCTTCTTAGATGCTCATGTCATAGGGACCTGTGTTAATCCACGCAGTCCAGCATTTTTGATTCGTAATGTCTTAGAATAAAGTAAGCTTTCATTTGTACAATTTTCATAACTTTTTAAGTGAGAGCTCTATGTGAGGCACCTGCGATGGTTGTCGACGGGTAGCTCAAACCGCCGTAGGTCCTGCAGCGCGGTCACAAGACCTCCACACTGGCGCGCTCTTCTTTCGCAGGGCGAGGGGAAGGTGAAAGGGTGGAAACAAGAAGGGGAAGGGAACTTGGAGTACTGGTGCGCTTTGCCTTCAAAATCGGAAAAGGATGCGATGGAAGCACGATGGCAGCTATGAAGGGAGGATGATGTTGTGTAGTCTTGACTCTTTCATTGATATTTTCAGCGGGAATACAAGACCGGACATGAAGAGAAGTAACTCACGCGCCTGTGGGCGTGGTCTCTCTTCTTAGCGTCACAAGTGTCAATAAATGGATAGCCTAAGCTGACACGCCGTCATGCTTTTGGCTATTTCGTCTCCATCAAAGTACAACCGCCATTGGCTTATGCTGCCGCCACTGGCTGATGAAAACCCGTAGCCCCGTAGCGGAACGCAAGAGCAATGCACAGCTCAAACCATAGCCATCGACGCTCTGTGAAGCTACGGAGACTCAGCGTGTGCGTAGAGAGAGAGAGAGAGAGAAAGAGAGAGAGAGAGAGAAAGTAATTTAACGAAAGGAAAGGTGGAGGGGAGTGTCTGCTTAGATGTGACATGTAGCTGTGGGGAGGCCACTGTTAGAGTCTTACTTCATTAGCGGACACTTGGACTTTTCTGTCATGTAAGGATTTATTAAAGGGGAAAAAGGAAAGATATTTAAAAAACAATCTGATAATTGTATGCTAGTTTTCACGCCTAATTAGGGTTTAATACAACAAGCGTACACGTTGCGGTTTTTTAGCTTCACTGCGTCACAAATTTTCTGGGCCCACACATATAAATCCTGAAATAATTATTTTTTCTTCAGGCTGCGTCATATATACGGAGCATTCGCAAGCTATTCTCTTTTCAGCTGGTGCAGAAAGAGTTAAGGTGACCACCTGCGTGGTGCAGGAAGATAATGAAGGCTGCAGCCGCTACAAGACAGGAGGGAAAACATGCGCAGAACTGCAGTGCGAGAAAATCGGAAAAATATGTTGCATGAAAAATTGCAACACGACTCACTTCTGCGTTGATGACCCGGACATTAAACCATATTCGTCCTGAAGCGACTGCCATGGTTTGTGGATACGGCGACTGCTCTAATATGAATAAATAGCGCCTGAAGGTATTTTAGCCAAGAATTGTTTTTTTGTCGCCGAAAATCTCCACCACAGTTGTGGAACGAAGTCGTTCACTTTGAACGAGTTGTGCAAACACGAAGAACTTAACCCTCTTTTACTGATAGTTATGCGGTAAAGCACTGCGAAATTTGATCTGAGCACAGACAGATTTTTTTTTTTTCGGGGGGCGTTATTAGCGTTTCTCCCAAATCGGTTAACAGATGTGATGAGCACTCAAACGAAGCGAGCTTCCCTCGACCGATGCGCTGTATAACATTTTACAATGATTTTATGAATAAAGCAAAAGTTAGCATCTCAGGCGTACGAGTGTTTCCGGTTAAAAATATAAAAACATGAATAAGTACCTTGAAGCCATCATCTGCCCTATTGAATATTGAATGTTTTCAATGTTGGAAAATTGTAAGGTTGTGTTAAGTAAATATTGAAGGTAATGGTCCATTATTCCAGAGTGCTGGAAAATTTTTCTTTTTAAGTTATTCTATGGTCGCACCAAAAAGTAAAGAGAGCCTTAGAAAAGCAATCTTGAACACTTTTGTCGATAGAAAAAATGTTAATAGTAAAAAAATGCAAGCCTGTCTACGGTAGATCTACGAATATATTGATTGTTAAAGTGAAGTAAATAAGTTCCTCACTTCTCAAGATAAAATGCTTCACCCTTAGCGCTGTTCAAAGGACCAAGCAAAGCAGTGTGAACTGTGAGCGACGTGTTTTAGCCTTGGTGAACGTTCTACCTTTCGTGCCGGGAGTGGTGTATAATTCCTTGGCAAGATATTCGTTTCAGACGTTTTTTCTAAAATGAATTTAACTCTGTGTAACTGTCAACACTTATAGTGGCAGCTGCAGTAACCAACTCGAGATTCGAGATCCGTAGCACTTCTCTCACGAAGGCTGGAAGGAGGAGGTCAGAGCCATTGTTTTTGAAGAAATTTACGTCTTTCGCGCTTCATCCTGGTAGCTTGTGGTTATTTGATTCTTATTTCTCAACTCTTTATTTCTTCAGTATATCTCTCTGCTCGCAGAAGCCTATATGCTATAATGGGTGCATTCCTTGTCAAATCGCTTTAGTTTTCACGCATCACCTTTGCGTAAATGCGCTGGTAGAAATTTGCACTTCATATAAGTAGTCTCGCTTTATTTTCCCTGCCTGTCCCGTTCACTTCGCCAACCATGACGCACGAACAGATCACCTAGAGTGAAATTTCTAGCGCAAAGACTGTGGCTATAGGAAACTTTTGTTTTATTCTTCTTTCTGGTAACGGGGTTATACTGATGGTCCGCTGCCGGATACGAATATAAAGATATTGCGTATACTTGTAATCTTTCCTCTTCATAACAGTAGCGGAGGCTAAAACAGGGCTTTTGGCAGGTATTTGTATCTTAAATTAGGAAAACAAAGCAGCTCACGGTCGATGGCTAGGAGGAGCTGTTTAAAAACTACGAAGTTCTGTTAGTAGCCGGACAACGTCACCTGGAGTTGATATAACAGACTTTATGCACACGACTGAGCGCAATACCTGGCGTTACTTTTCCTGAGAGAAACTTCAGGCGCTTTAATTTTCTTCTCTCAACTATTCATTCTGTCTTGCATTATTTAACCATGACTCTTAATCATATTTTGAGGTGTGTTCTTATGGCCGGACTAATACAACTAATAATTTTGTGAAAACAGTGACCAGTGACAAATTCTCAAGCCGCTCAAACTGTATCCGTAACGGCTTGGCTACCCTACACACTAAAACAAAATTTTAAAAAGAATGAGTAGTAGAGCTACAACTTAACCTACAGTGCTTAGCTATGTACTAACAATAAGTTGCTAGTCGGAACAGGCGCCGTTAAGCGAATGGGTGGCAATTTTGAAATGATGCCAACGTTAAGGAGGCTAAGCGTATCATTTGATGGCAAATAAAGATTTTCATTTCATTTCATTTATATGTTCCTTATCTGATATGAGAAAGAATCCCACATCGCAACAGGCAGTCTTCTAGCGGGCAGCTGCGTCACTGTGAGCTAACAAACGCTATTTTGATGGAAGCTCCATTCCTCCTGTTCTCTTTTTTTTGTTTAAGTTAATCAATATCGCTCGAGAAAAAAAAAAACAGTACGCTTTCCACCGAAAGGTCGTTTTCTCTTCCGGGTGTTCGTTACACTGCGAGCAGAGCAGCGACAGGCCCGCGATGTGCCGGCCATCCGTGCGCATACACGAGTGATTTGAGCTTGAATGCCTTGTTTGTCCCTCATCTGAAGGACCGTTCGCGTATTACGACAAATGGTCGGCCATCACACGGCATCCGACCAGGACAGGCCCAGCGATGAATTTAATGAATGCTGGCATCTCTTCTCTTATTAATGCTACCTTTTTCGCTTTGTGTACTTCGTATTATTTTTTTTTCTTTGCTTCCTTTCTGCTTCGAGATGCGGTGCGCATTATGGGCAATTCAGGCCTTTGACGTCGTCGTGGAGCATCTGCAATGCTGCAAAAGGAGAAGTAATTCGCGGATCATGCGTTCACGCGCAGATTGCTGGCATAACGAGCGTCTTCACTCAGATTTGATATGCGAGGAGGAATTTTGGGCAGCACGTTCAACTTACCGCAGATCCCTCACTCACATCCTTGAGAGTTTAACTGGGCCCCATTCTGCTCAGCGATACATAAGTGTGGAGAAACGGGAAAAGGGAAGGCAGGAAGGGATAGAAGAGGGTCTCGTTCTAATAAGGGAGTTGTTTATTTAAGGGCGGAGTACAGCGGAGGGGAATAACTGGGATATGCGCACACCCTGTTAGGCAGATGGCTGGTGAACGCAATGACATCTTCTCGACACTGATAATCTAATCCTGAGAGCTGACTTCCAAGTGGTTTTGATGGGAAACAGTATGTATTTAAAAGCAAAAGGTTTTTCCTTGCGATTGAAATTTCAGCAGACATCTCTTTGTTTTTCAGTATGTTGGTCCCTTTGATTTTCCTGTTATTTGTATTGGAAGAATTTGACATTATTTTTCATTTTTTCAGCCTTCGGTACATTGAGTTCCGCTGACAATATTTTACACCGAAGGGCTCATATATTTCTTAATGGCTATATATTCCTCCAAGTCCTTGTCTTGCTTCTCGTTGTGATTGTAATGATATTCATATGTTCATTGAGGTTGTGATAAATTTTCAAATTTAAGAGCACCTTTGAAAAAATATCTTTCAATAACTTAAGTGAATAACCTCTGCTGTCACAAATTCGAAATCTGCCGATCAAGTCATTCTCTACAGGTAATCTTAATTCATATTGATAAAATGCTAAGTCGAGTGGCGCTCTTGGTGCCAGGCATCAGGGTCATGCTATTCAATTTCAGACTGGGTGATGACTGAGTAAACATTCCAAAAGAATGTTATTTCTCAAGCCTAGCATTTACAACACACTGAAACCCCTTTACTACTATGAAGTTTTGCTTGGCCTACTTTCTTTCCGGACGTGTTGAAATAAAATAAAGCAAAATGATTTGATTAGCCAAACATCTTACTTTTAAACCAACGTTTATTTTTAAACTATTAAAGAGCCAAGGAACTGACCCACGTGAATGATGTTACGGCCTCAAAAGTAAAAAAAAAAAACGAACTTTTCTGTTTTTCCTCCTTAGGAAACCAGGTTAATTCGAAAAATGCTCGTAAAAGATGACAAGACTTTTATTGTATAAAAGCGCACTTCTTAGAAAGACATTCCGCATGGCAAAAGCCGCAGTAACAGTTGGGTTGGCCGAGGCAAGCTACGATGCCATCGTTTCTTCGCGATGTGTCCAAAATGAACCCATTTAGGATAATCCAATGCGTGAACACAGTTCTCTTCGTGTGAAGCTCAACTTTAAGGACACTTAAAGGCTTCCCGAAGTACACAAAGTTGGCGGTGGTGAATGAGAGGCCCACTTTCATATGAAATCTTTCCATTGATTCACACGCATTTCCGGAGCTTCCAGACAGTGACGTTGTTTAGAGTGCTGTTCTTCAAATCCCGACTAACTTACTCAGAGACATCTCTTGCCGCATTCCACAGGAAATTGGGTCAAGTTTTTCGACGTTTGTGTTGGCTTCGGGAGTTCAGCTCTAGTGACTTGACACTTGAACATGGTATTGGACTCCGGTTTGCTGCGGGGTGTATTGTCGGATGCAAATTTAAATTAATATATAACACTCACGGTTGCATGAGTCACTGCTCTTGCGGTGCCTTCGGGCGTTTATGCCAAGCTAGAGCGCCACGCATAGAAACTAACAAGATAGCATGCCTCTGGGTGAAAACGGTCAACCCCTTGTCTGTCCGGATAGTAGGTGCTACTGGAATACGGCGTGGAAATCAGGTCTAACCAATGCGCTATTATTGCATACCACTTTTAATGTGAAGAATAATTTAGCTACCGCAAATAGATTTGGGATTTGCCTGTTTTTACTGCGCGTAATAAGAGTGGGCGTCCAGTGGGTACGCCGGCGCGCTCTCTCGAAAGAAGGGAAAGGTGTAGTGCCAAAATACCCCTCCCCCCCCAAGAGTAAAAAAAAAAAAAAGAAACAGCTATAAGGGCTCGCAGGCGACCGCCACCCACAGAAAAGCAGCTCAACAACAGAAAACGTCTACGTAAGACGCCGACGGCCGTTGATATCAAGCGAACCGTATGATGCGCCCTCAACAGATGCGTGAGGCGCCGTCCAACAAAGGTGCTCCCGCGAAACACCCGAGGAAGGAGGCTCGAAAACATGGGTGCAGTAAGCCGATGGCATACGCAAAAACAAGCGTCTACTGACGGCACCAATGCTTAGTATGCGAAGCTCTTCACGCAAGACGGGTTCGGAGTGTTGTGCAGCGTGCGCGATAGACTGCGGTGCACGTCGGACATTTCCAACACAAGACCAACACCACAAGACTCTACCGAGTGCTTTCCCAACATATGATGTCAGTGCCTTTGCACTTTGCTCTATGTGCAAGAGAACTTCAGAGAAATAGTCCTCACACTGTCTCGAAGCAACGGCTTCGTTTACCCGGCAAGCACCCCATTTAGCTCCACTCAACGACGTCAACGAGCGTCTATAGTCTCGCCATGTGTCCTCTTCATGCGCATGAGAAGTCTCACTTCAACGTGCCATAGACGCAAAAGAAAGGGAAGATGGGAGGAGTACAATGTGCAAGGATTCCAAGATTAAAATCTGTAAGATTGGAGGTCTACTACCGGAGCTGGCTTTGTAACGGAAATAGCCGTACATCACAACGGCTAATACTGACGTTTCGGATGGTCTTCTAAAGGAGAAGAAGGCCATTTTAGAACACATCGAACCAGTGACGTCCATGTAATTCAGGAAACGGGCTGAGTTTAATTTCATTTGTTACATTCACTGTGCATCATTTCCTGCAAATATGCATGAACACATATAGCTCGAATACTGACGCAATGGCAGCCCAAACACACAGCTGGGAAGTGCGCAGTCTATTCTTTTTCCTAGAGTGTACTGATATTAAGAGATGTTTGAGGATGTATCAAACATATCTATTTAACGAAACATGGCACGCTTCACGTAATATGGGTATCATATCCAAGAATGTATAATAATATTTTAAGAAACATCGGTTTTATGCAGCCGATTTAAAACATACATATGCTGTTTTACGCCAGTTACAAGTCTTCTATGGCTAGAAACACAGCCACCTCGTGCGAACAGCTTATGGAAGAAATCCAGCATTTCTGCTTTCGAGCACCCGTGGGAAGATTTCAGGAACAAACCAAGACTCGAAAATAACAAAACTCCAGCTGTTAAATAAGCGTATGCCGGAGAGAAAGAGAGTGGCCTTCATATACTTTCAAGACAAAAAGCTTGTACTGGAGTGACTCCACTACATTAGAGGCGAAAGTGGTGGATCGGCGATTGTTGTTTCTGGGAGCCGAGATGTGTACACGTCTCTAATTACGAGAGCTAATGAAGCCCACCTCTCGGGAGATTTGGAGATAAAAGTGGCAGGCTCCGTTAGGTGTGACCTTGATTGCTCCCGTTCTAGTGTGACCAGATAATTTTCTTTCCTAGCTTCTTGCACCACTCGGTGAGAGCAAGTGCCCGTGCGTGTGTGTGTGTGCGTGCGTGCGTGCGTGCGTGCGTGCGTGCGTGCGTGCGTGTGTGCGAGCGTGCGTGTGTGAGTGCGCGCGTCTCCAGATGAAAAATTCCAGGCTCAGCTTGTTGTTACACACACGTCAAGAGGTGCTGCTGGGAAAAACACCACTTTGCCCTCGGCGGCTGGGATGCGTTTCTCATTTCCGGCTCACAAGGAAGATTCATTGCATTCAAGGCGTTTGCGCTTGCATCCTGTTCCCGAAGAACGGCTTAGAGAAGCTGTTGAGACTCAAAGAGAAAGGAACCTTGGCGTTTTGTTTGCTTGTTTTCATCTTCTTTGCTAGCGGAAATAACCGGAAGGAGTGGATATATCTGACCTTCTGCGCGCCGAAGACAAACTGCATCTGAAGGACTCTGCGAGAGTGGGTACTTCACCTTTTCTTGGCTCACCATACCATTCGTTAGAAAATACAAATATCAAGCTCTTCTTGAAAAATTGCGCTAGCAATTTCAGGCAGGACTAAGCGACGCGAGAGAAGAAATAACCACGCTCTTTGCTTTTTAATCTTTGACTTATCAGTTCCAAAAAGGTAATGATTAGCTGCGACGACAAGGGTTTGCTTCATGCTGCGCTGTGTACCGAGAAAACAAGGGATGCGTTATTGCTTGATGTAATTATTTTCCGAATGAAAAACAAAATAAAGAAAAGAACACTTACGTTCCATTGCACTTGAAGCAACTATTGAGGAATGATTTCTCAATATTACTGAAAACAATTGTGAGGAGGCAATTTAAACGCACATCACCTTCCCATACCTTCATTTCTGGCCAGCGTATTGATGTGTTTATGGGTATAGGATCAAAAAATTCTTTCCGGGATGCATGCGGTTTCACTTCCTTTGAAGAATCATGTTGCAGGGACTTTGAATAAAGCGTGTTTTCCTCATCGTTGGAACCAGACATACACAAGCGGGCACACACACACCGGTGATGTTTCATGCAGCAACCAAATATTCCCTTATTTAGAAATATTCCCTTATTTAGACACAAAAATGCGTATTTTGGACACTTCCACTTCAGAGCTGTACGGAAAAGCCCGGTATTTTTTTTCTGCATTATCATAAAATACTTTTGCGATGTTGCGATGTGCGGAAGAAGGCGGTCTTTCATGGCGTTCAGAGTAGATAACAACATCTGTCTGCGAATGCTTCCCAGTGATATTCTCGCACGTTCCTTTACATATTTGAAGTTAGCTGGTTGAGTCTTGAAAATTCAACTTTTAACGCACCCGCACAGAAAGAAAGCCAAGGGTGATAAACCGGGCAACCTAGAAGGACAGGCTGTGGTTCCACCCTGTCCAATAGATTGGCTGGGAAAGAACTCGTCCATGAGTTGACGAGCCCATGAAAAAAATGCGCTGGGGCTCCGTCATGCTGGAACCACATTTCTTTCAAATCAACCAGTGACAACTTAGACAAATTTAGAACGACATTATTTAGGACACAGTCTGTGCACTTCCACCCAATTAGGTTTCCTTTAAGGATTTAAGGAACTCCAATACGACCGTTATAAATGCCACGCCAAACATTCGCTGACCATCTTAGCTGGGGCTGATGCTAACGAAGTCGGTGTGGGGTCTAGTGGCGGCAATATAGGCGTTGTGCAAATCGAAATTAGAATCCTTGCAAAATTGGGCCTAGTGATTCCACAGCGCACTCTTGAGAAACTGCCGGTCTTCGTCGCACTGAGCAACGCACCAGTTGCAAAAATCGTGCTATTTGTGAAAGCCTCTTTGTCTCAGCTCCCGGTGACGACACACGCGAAACGGATGGTAGCTGTCTCTTGAAAGTGTATTCCAAATTGATGCCGGGCTCTCTCCATATGCGCCGGCAATTTTCCTGACGCTTGTTTCCAGCCTGAGAGATATGCGCCACGATGACGATGTCGAAATCATCGGCACCACAGGATGGTCGCTTCCTTTTCTCAATATAGAACGACCCAATGTTCCTAAACTGATTCAGTACCGATTTAAATTTGGGACGCGTCGGCACACAATGGCCAGGATATTGGGCAGCGTAAAGTCATACAGCATACAAGCTGTGCATTAATTTGCGCTCTCATAACCGATCACAAGTCGACCTTCACGACAACGTGCTATCGAAGTTGCGCTGACGCGGTCATCTCACAACATTCACGCTGCAGCCTTGAAGTATTCGTCTTTACATGGGCGAGGTGACACTTCCTAACTTTTAGGTAATCTGATACCGTGAGATTTAATGGTTATACCGCCTGTGCATCAACAAAAGCATTACGAATGCTAATGCTGCCTTTTTTAAAATTGGCGGTGAAAACCAAAACACAAACTGCGTAATTGCTTACAGCCACTGCCGTGCCAGCTCTCCTTGCCTCACCGATGAACCTTTCTTTGATTCACTTCCGAACACTCAGAGTATGCCCTTGTAGCTAAGCGCGGTGGCTAAATGAACGGAGGATGAGGCCTCACATCCAGCCCATCTGATAGTCTTATCAAAAGTGGCGGAGACAAAGAAAAAGAGATAAAATCGCTGGCTGCATTCATCCAATGGCTCATCAGGGCTCTCAGAATCGACGGCCGCGTAGTTGACGGCACCTCTGACGGTGCCTTTTCTAGCACCGGCCGACGAAGCAAAAAATAACGGTGCCCCCAGTCTTAGCTGAGCGTCGGGGCTCCCTAGTCAGGGAAACTAGCGCAGATGTTTCCAACTGGCCGCCACAGTCATTGCAACATGGCACCGGAGGACGTTACGTTTGCATTAGGGTTCCGGCGAGCTTCATGCGCTGAATTTCTGTTTGGTGCAGAAAAAAAAAAACACGAGATTTTCCAGCGATGTATGACTTTAGAAAATGACGTTTTCTTCGCCCTAAAATCTCTCATGGCATCGCTTTCTCCCTTGTTAGAAACCCATTATTGGAAATAAGAGAAATATTTTCCGCACTCATACCGCAGTAAAACAATATCTCAGCACAGGTGATTCTTCCTTCCTGCCAGTCAAAGGATGCTTTGAGGAAAGCAACAAATGTTCAGCTCTCAAATAAGAAGACAACCAAGGAGCATGAGTTACATAAATCTCATACAATTTTGCAGTCACCCGCTTGACGAAGACATGGAAGAAGCAGGGGAGGAAGGCATCAAAAGTTGCGTAAGTGCTGCAGCGAAAGAAAAAACAACGGAACATTACGTTGGAAGCAACGGGGAGCACCCAAGTGAAAAACGCTTGCGCTATCCTTGTTTATTTTTTCCCACTTTGCAGTGTTAAGTTTTATGAGCCTGCGGCTTGAAGGAGGAAAGAAAAAAGAAAACGAAGAGGTGTCACAACGAGACCTGTAGTTAAAAAGCGCTTGGGTCCCATGGCAGGCGCTGAAAAACTGATTTTGAGAACCGAGAGACTGCATCATGTCAACCTTGCAATGTTGTCGTAACTGGGGTGCAGCACGTGCAAACATGCTCCCATATTTGTTGCGAAACGGTATTGCTTCAGGTCGGTTCCTGTGTGTCAGCTAAATATGGGCATAATTCGCAGATAATTACGGACCGAAAGAAAATTACGCTATAAAGAATGCTGTGGGGACCCTCTTTCCCAGACGTCCTAGGTTTTGTTCGGAGGAAGCAGAATGTCTGAGAGTTTTTTTTTTTTTTCATAGTGTGCATGTGAATGAAATTTCTGCATTTAGATGCTGTGCGCATAGGTTTGCGAACATGCATAGAAAATTCTCTCGTTCTTTGATTATATGAGTGTGTTGTGTGCCTTTGTGAAACCGAACAACGCCAATAATTATTGGGAAGTTACACTAGTGAATTTTCAGCCTGAAATTCGGACTTAAAAGCGACAGAAAGTAGCAGATGCCTGATAATTTCAGAAAAAGGGCACCATTTTTAGTTAGATCCTTCTACTGCTCAGGGCATCGTGATTGTGTTCGATATCGTTAAGACACACGGCAAATGCGTCGCGCCGAATAGTGAAGGGTGCTTTCTATCATTGGTTTATACTCTCCGGAGGCGTACCACTGCGGGAATGCCCGGGAGGCAGCTTTTCTACAGACTGTGCAGAATTGATTGAGCAGTATCAGTATGAAAAT